>NC_081564.1:66788705-66822508 GCF_022355385.1 Mustela nigripes
TTTTTAAAGATTTTTTATTTTTGAGTACGCCCTATGTGGGGCTCGAACTCACAACCCTGAGATCAAGAGTCACACACTCTGTCAACCAAGCCAGCCAGCCCCCAAGCCTGTCAATCTAGGAGTATGGGATGTCTTTCCATTTATTCCAATCTTTAAACCTTCTTTCAACAATATTTTGTAGTTCTCAAATTACAAGGCCTACATTTGTTCCATCAAATTCATTCCTAAGTGTTTTACTCTTTTCGATGTTCCTGTAAATGGAATTGCTTTCTTAATTTCATTTCGGATTGTTCGTTGCTAGTGCACAGAAATTAAGTGGATTTTTGCATGTTGATTTTGTATCCTGCAAACTCGCTGAATTGTTTACCAGTTCAAATAGCTTTTTGATAGATTCTGTAGGATTTTCTATGTACAAGATCATGTCTTCTGCAGACAGAGGGAGTTGTATTTATTCCTTCCATCTCTTTTCTTGCCTAATCACTCTGGCTGGAATGTCCAGCACAAGGTTGAACGGAAGGCATGGTGGCAGCGGTCCCTGTCTTGTTCCTGATCTTAGAGGGAAAGCCTTCAACACTTCACTGTGAAGCACCATATCCATGGTGGGCTTCTCATAGAAATCTTTAATCAGGTTGAGGAAGTTCCCATCCATTCCTTGTCTGTTGAGTGTGTGTATGACAGGGAGTTTTAAGATACAGTATCATAGGGCCGCCTGGGTGGCTCAGTGGGTTAAAGCCTCTGCCTTCCAGGATTCTGGGATTGAGCGCTGCCAGGCTCTCTGCTCAGCGGGGAGCCTGCTCCCTCCCCACCTGGCTGCCTGCCTCTCTGCCTACTTGTGATCTCTATCAAATAAATAAACAAAATCTTAAAAAAAAAAAAAGTATCATAAGAATGGCTGAGAAATGACAAGAGGACCAGCTCCCACGAGGGCTGACTTGCTCGCTACCTGGGGAACTCAGGGCCACCCGCCCCACCCTTTGCCTCCCCCGACCCCCACCCAGGAGGGAAGTTGTCTGGGTCCTCAGATTCTACTCAAGTCTCAGGATAGGAGGGCTCTGTCTGCATGAATGTACCCCCTGCCAAGACAGAAAACATCACAGCGCTGAGGCTCTCTGGGCTCAGACAGGGTTTTCTTCTTCCTGCCTTATGATTGGACACCTAGCCGAAACCCTGTTCTCCCGCTTCTCTGGTCCCCAGGAGAGGCCCCATTCTTCTGGGGCAACTCATGCGCCCCACCCGCTCTGCTGTCACGCCTGGGCTCCCGGGGCCTAATGAAGATAATGAGACCAAGGAGGTATTTACGGCGCGTCTTCCTGGAGGAACCTCATGGCTTCCCAGCCATGACCTCAGTGCTCACGGGAACAGCCTCGGGGGCACCAGGCGGGTGCTGACTCGCAGGAGGAAGAAACTGAGGCCCAGGAGGGAGAGGGTTCACCCAAAGATGCTGCCCTGAGGGTTCTGGGGAAAGAGAAGCCTTCCTGCTTCATGGGAGTCAGAACGCAGATGTATTTAGGCCCATTTACTCCTAGTGTGAATCTGGGTGCATCTGGTTAGGGTTAGGGGAGGTGGGGCATGGTTTCCACCCCCCCCTGCCCGCATGCCCCTCCCTGTCTTCAGGTACATTCATGGGACCTGCAGGCCAGCACCCGCCTGGCTGGGCATCATGGAGGAAGCCAAGGCCAAGGCTTTGCCCTCATCCCTCAGGGAGTCCGAGGGGTGGAGCGAACCAGCAAGGCCAGATTGGGGACAGAGGTGGAGGGTGGGGGGTTGTGCCCAGAGCTCGCTGGAGCAGCTGAATTGAAGCCCTAAGGGGCCTCGATCTGGGGCTTTGAAGGGCTGGTCCTGGTGCCCACTCAGCAGGTTGCGAATGGGCAAAGTGGTCTTTATCCAGGGCTGCTGCTCCCCAGCCCCTGCCAATGGCCCTGTTCAGGGTTAGGGGAGAGGACTAGACAGTCCCCTCTTCATATCCAGGGCCACACTCCACCAGCTCAGGGCGGCTTTGGCACTGGGGGCTGGTAGGCTCTGGGAAGGCCCCGTGTCTCTTTTTTTTTTTTTTTTTAAGATTTTATTTATTTATTTGACAGAGAGAGATCACAAGTAGGCAGAGAGGCAGGCAGAGAGAGAGAGGAGGAAGCAGGCTCCCTGCTGAGCAGAGAGCCCGATGCGGGACTCGATCCCAGGACCCTGAGATCATGACCTGAGCCGAAGGCAGCGGCTTAACCCACTGAGCCACCCAGGCGCCCAGGCCCCGTGTCTCTTTAGCAGTGCTCGGCCGGCCTCCGAGCAAGGGACTGAGCCCGCCCTTCAAACCCTGCGCAGATCCACAGCTCAGGGGCCCCGGGTTCCTCCCAGCCGGGCCGGCTCTTGGGCATCAAGGCCTCTTGCTCCCTGGGGCCCTGACCTGGCTCACCCCCACTCTGCACCTGAGCTCAGGCTACGGGGGCTCCCGGCCCCGGAAGAAGGTTTCATCCACCAAGTCCCCCGCCCCCCCGCCATGCTCTCCGAGCATCATCTCAGTCAACCCCACAGAAGTCTTCTGAGGTGGACGCCTTCATCAGAGCCTGTCACAGATGGGAAAGAGAGGTCTAGGGAGGGCACATGCCTGCCCAAGATCACAGACCTGGTAAGTGACAGAGCAGGAAGCTGCTCCCTCAGCACGTTTGCTGTGACCCGAGACCACCCTCCCCAGCACCCTCCCTCAGCCCCCCACTTCCTGGCCCAGCAGAGGGGGAGCTGGCATGGTTGCAGCTGGCCAGGAGCTTTGAGGCTGGGGTCCTCTGCTGTGGGAGCTGACATCCCTTTTGTGGCCCCGCTATCGAATTCTTCTCCTTACTCCTCAGGTCGTGGGGTGGGGCACAGCTCCAGCCGTGGTGGGGCAGAGCGGGTGCTCCGTGGGAGGGAAACCCCACCTGCCCAGGAGCTGGTGCTCCACGTGCACGTTGGGGCCAGCCTCTGGGGTGGGGTCCTTGGGAAGGGACTGTGGCAGAGGAACCCCCTACCCCCACCTGCCACCAGGCCCCAGCCTGCAGAGGGCCTAGCCTGGCCTGGAGGGGAGCCGAGGCCCAGGGGACAGCAGGGGAAGTGAGCCAGGAGTCGGGCGGGGGGGGGTGGGGGCTGCTGAGAGCACCTGCTGCTGAGCCCTTGAGCCCTCGTGGGCCCTGCCAGGCCTTGGACCAGCCCTTCCCTCTCAGGGCTGCAGCCACAGCTGCAAAGCACGACCTTCCCTTGAGTACGCCCAGCCCGGGTCCCCCCCACTCCGCCTCCTGGGACGTCCCTGACCTGAGCCTCCATCTTGGCTGCAGGTGTGCGTGTGTGTGTGAGAGTGTGTGAGCGTGTGCGGTGTGTGTGAGAGTGTGTGCGTGTGTGCGTGTGCCGAGTATGTCTGGGAGCTTGGGAGTGAACACAGCTGTCTCCAAAAGCCTCGAAACCAAGCCCAGCCAGCTTCCCCCTTCCTGGAGTTGCTGAGGGTGAAAAACCGCCCCCGAGTCAGCACCAGGAGTGCCGTGGACATGGGGGCGTGTCAGACAGGAGGGCGGGCAGAGCCCACCCGATGCTCCAGCTCTAAATCGTCACCCCCAGCCCCTCGAGCAGCGTCCCCAGGGGAAGGGGTCAGGGCCTGGAGAAGAGCACGGAGAGCTACCCCCCTCCCCCCTGCTCATCCCAGCTCCAAATATAAGGTCTCCGGGGGCGCCTTGCTGTAGTCTGGCCTGAAGTCCAAGGACCCGCAGGCCCTCAGGATGACTCCTCGCCCCCATCCTCTGGTCCTGGGCGGCTCTGCTCTCCAAACCCCCTGAATTTCTGAGGGCTCCGCTGGTCTGGAGTCATCCTTCTGGCTTCTGGGGAGATGGCTTCAGAAGCCCGAGTCCTGGCCTGTCCCTGTTCTAGTCGTTTTCCCACATGTGCGTGGATGCTTTATCCCCATCACAGAGTCCCAGGTGTGGAAGCAGCCTTCTCCTCTTCTCCGCTCCCCCGCAAACGCCTGCCTCCCTCACTGACAGCCGCTCCTCCTCTGGGCCGGCTCTGTGGGGCCGAGTCCCACCACTGTGGAAAGATGGGGCACAGATCTGGAGTGGGGGTGCTGGACTGAGCCCTTGTGGCCCCCCTGGTGACCTTCTCATAGCCTTGGTTTCCCTTCTGGAAGCTGTGGCTGGCCTGTCTGGGTCAGGGTTGGGGGAAGACGCATGACTTTTCGGCAACAGTGAGCTGCTTTGTGCCAAGCAGCCTGGGGCTCAGCCTAGGCGGGTCCTGACACTTCCCTGCTCTCCATTCTCCGTGGGGCCTGGTGGCCTTCAGTGTCAGCGGCACCTGCCTTCATGAGGGCCCCTTCAAGCCTGGGGACAGTTCCACGGTAGGGCCGCACGCCCTCACCTGTGCCAAGCCACACCCCTGCTCAGAACCCTGGGGTAGATTTGTCACCTGTACCGGTCTAGCACCAGACTCTGACTTCCTTCCCCTCCTCCCAGACTGTCCCCAAGACACCCCCACCCCCCAGGGGAAGACAGCCCTTGCTCTTCCCCCTCTCTGTCATGGTGCACCGAGTGCCCCTCCCTGCCCTCGCAGAGGCCCACCAGGCTCCTGGTTTCTCTTTCAAGTGGAGGGGACAGGAAGCTGGAGGGGACCTGAAGGCCAGAAGGAGACACAAGCCCCCTCCTGCCTGCTCCAGTGTCCAGGTCAAGGCGAGTAAGCTCCCGGAAACATGAACTCAGCTGCCACAGCACTGGGAGGGGCGGGGACTGTGGTGGACGCGACCCATGACCTCACCTCTTCTGGCTCCGGGGTGCAGCCCTGCCCACTCTGGAGAATTCCATGACTCAGGTAAGAGGGGTGGGGCCTTGCCAAAGTTTCAGAGCCAAGGTCACACCGCCCTGCCCTCTATCGTCCCTGCTGAATCTCTAGGAGGAACATAACAGGACCACTTGCCTGAGGGAGCAACCTTGTCAGGAGGACAAAGAAGGGAAGCCAGGAGGGACCCAGAGGGGATTTTGGGCAGTTTGGGGCCCTGGGGAGTCGGACGGCACAAGCTCCTACCTGATTCAGCCTGCGGGATGGGGAGTCTAGGGAGTAGCTCAGGAAGACAGAGGTTGGGGTGTAGGCCCTGGGCCTCAAGGGCTTCCTTAGCAGATGGGAGGCAAGGCTTAGGGCAGTCAAGTACATTTGCATGGGTTGTGCACTGCTTAACTCCAGGGGGCACCCCACACACAGACTTTGATGTGATGATGACTCCATTCTCTTTTCCACACGCACACTCATGCATGTGCATACACACATACACACACACCATTCACATGGCACCTGGAAAGTGACTTCCCATCAGTGTCCTTCTGTGCACACATTTCTTCTGCCCCGTTTAAAGATGGCAGCGGCGAAGTAAAGGTATGACCGTGGAATGGGCTCCATTAATGAGAGCAACAGGTTTAGAATGGAAGAATGAATTGCCTTTCCTCTGAAACCCCTTTTCCAGGCCTGCTCCACGTTCCCACAGTCAAAATTACTGTCACAGCCCTCACTAGGACTTACTGGGGCCAGCTTGGGGCCCCTGGCCTCCTTTGGCCCAGGCCTTGGCTGAGCAGAGCTGCTTTCCAACCCCAGGACTTTTCTCTTGCCTTTGCGCCAGCAGGGCCCTTCCTCATGGTGTCGCCTGTCCAGACTTAGAGGCACAGCCGAAATGTGACCTCGCATGGGGCAGCTACCCTGCGCCTTGAAAGGTCTCATGCCAGGACAGAGCCCTGAGGACACAGAGCCCCGGACCCCGGTACTGTCTCCCTTCCCCTGTACCAGCTCTGATTCTGTGTTTGTAGACCGCAGCTGGTAGCCGTTCTGCAGCAGAGGATGGAAATGTCCTCCGGCGTGTCCCCTGGGATCTGGTGCTGCCCCCACCGAGCACCCCACTGGACGGGTAGACCGTCCTGAGTCAACAAATTCACAAGAAAGATACACAAGGGAAGGAACGAGCGTGTCAGAGAACAAGACAGCAGAGTAACTGGCGGGAGGGTCAAGTGGGAGGAGCTTCTTCAGGCAGGGTGGGCGGCGGTCAGAGGACCCGGACAGAGAGCGGCCAGCCCCGGGGACTCGGAGAGGCCGCTGGGAGGCGTTGGGGCCAGCTCTGTGTCTGACGGTAGCTCCAGGGAAAGAGGGGTCCAGCTCCCCAGGTCGGAGCTGGAGGATGCTGGGGCTCTGTCCTGAGTGCTAAGTGCTGGTGAGTGTGAGCATGTGTGGATGTGTGTGTGGGAGCATGGACACTGCCTGGGGCGCCCAGCAGGAGAAGGAAGCAAGTAAAGGGAGTTAAAGGTGAAGGGGTTGAAGTGGGACCACAGTGGGAGCCATTTCCTTCATAGGTGAAGGTCCGAACCCCCAGTGCCATGGAACGGGACTGTATTGACCCTTGGGCAGTGCAGGGTCGGGGGCCCTGACCCCCATGAGCTGACAATCTGATTGACTGATTGGTTTTAGAGAGAGCGAGAGCACGAGCAGGTGCGGGTGGGCAGAGCGGAAGCCGACGCAGGCTCGATCCCACGACCAGAGCTGAAACCGCGAGTTGCACGCCTGACTGTGCCAACCAAGCGCCCCGAAAACCTGTCTGTGGCTTTTGACACCTCCCTACCTAGAGACCTAACTACTTCATAGCGTCCTATTGCTGGAAGCCTTACCGAGAATAGAAACAGTCCACGAGCACATGGTTTGTGTGTCTTCTCACCGTGAAATAAACTGGAGAAAAGAAGTGTTAAGAAAATTCTAAGGAAGAGAAAACACTTACAGTACCGCTCTGTAGAGAATCCTTGTTTAGGTAGACCCAGGAGGGTCAAATCTGTGTTGTTCAAACTGTATTTGGAGATAGGGTTTTTGAAGAAGTAATTAAGGTAAGATTAGGGAGGGCCCGAAGCCAGTATAAGGAGTCCTTAGAAGAAGGGATTAGGGCCCAGACCAGAGCACACACAGAGTGGAGGCCATGTGAGGGAGCACACGGGGAGAAGACCACCATCCGCAAGCCAAGGAAAGAGGGCTCTGGAGAAACCAGTCCTGTGGACACCTTGACCTTGGAATTCCAGCCCCCAGACTGTGAGAAAGTAGATGTCTGTGGCTGAAGCCCCCTAGTCTATAGTATTTATTACGGCAGCCAGAGCACACCAACACATCTGGGTTCAAAGTTGGGTCAGGAGAAGGGGCACGTAAGTGTTGGGGGGTGGGGTGTATGGCCCTGATTTCCCATCTGACTGCGCTTCCCACCCCCCATCCTAGGCGAGGAGGCCTCCTGCGCTGCCCCCATCAGGCTTGCGCTGAGGCTCAGCCCTCTTCCCCCACCAATTCCTGAAGGAAGGCTCAGCTCCTTTGCAACGCACCCTGAACTGGGGAGCGAGCCTGGTGGCTCTTTCAGAAACACCCCCCAGCCCACACTCGTCCCAGGATACTGAGGCAGCAATGGCCCCCACCCAAGATGCCCAGACATGTGTGTGCACGCGAATACACACACACACACACACACACACACGCACGCGCGCCAATATGTCATCTATTAAAATTCCAGTTTTACGAACTTGTTTTAAAATTGCCCAAAGGACATGGAAAATAGCCGTGCTTTGAAGATGTGTGCATTTTGGAATGGCCGCCTCAGCTGACATCTGGTTTCCCGGTCCCTGGACCGGGAGGGGGAAGGGGAAGGGGGGAGGCTGGGTCTGGGCTTCCTGCTCTCTGGCGGGGGGCGGGCTGGTGGGAAGGTGTCTGCACCCACCCAGCTGCCCCTCGCTCTGCCAGCACCCGTTCCGGCCCGGGCTCATGCTGACGTGGGGCTCGGGAGGGCGCAGATGGCACCTGGACTTAGGCCTGGGAGGGCCTGGAAGGGCCAGGCCTGGTGCAGCCAGGGGCTGGAGCCCTCGTGTGGGACTCTCCTTCCAGGCTGTCCTCACCCCTACGCACTGGGGAGCACTGCTCGTTGGCTGGCCTTGGTGAAGAAACACCTTTCCCAGCCTCCAGCCCCCGACATCCCTTGCCCCCAGTCCCCCAGCAGCCACTCCCTCCCCAGCACGTGCCTTCTGAGGCCAGCTCTCCCCACACTCTGTAGGCAGCAGAGGCGCAGCGAGCGGGCACAGACGCAGAGTCCGGAAAGAGAGCCGGCAGTCTGGCCCACCCGGGGGCCGGGAGGAAGATGCCTTTTGGCAGGGCACTGCCCCCCCCCCCCAACTCCCTGGAGGACCTCCTGGGGTGGCAGGGCTGTGGTTGGGCCAAGGAAGCCCAGGAAGGGAGAACACGGGACTGGTCTGGTCTGGAATGGCTTCCCGGAGGAGGCTGGATTTAAACTGGGTCAACTGGGCGAGGCCTCATCAGAGGCAGCCAGGACCCATGCTCAGCCTTGGCCACGGGCCGAGCTCCTTCCACTCCCTCTACCCCCCACCCATGAGACAGACAGCCCCTGACAAGGTCCTGCCATGCCAGGCTCTGGGCAGAGCTTTCCGGGGCTTAGGGGCTCCCCTGCCCCTCCCCCATCTCTTCAACACTTTCTGGGAAAATTCCTTCCATGCCGCTGTCATCTATGTGAATTCAGGTCAGAACCAACATTGCTGGCAGCCTGCTGGGGGCACCTGCCTCCACTAAGCCCCCTACCATCCATGAAGCCTCTATGCCCTGGGCACTTCTTGTCTTTCATCTCCAATGTCTCCCCAGCCCTGGTCCCGACAGGCTGATCCTCCCATTCCAGACCCCAGACCAAGGCCCAGGGCGACCTCGCGACAGGCCTGTGCTGCAGAGATGTAAGCTAGGTAACCAGACTCTCTTCAGGGCAGCCAGGGGACCACTGTGGTCTCTGCTGCGGCAGCAGCGGCCTTCGTGGGAGCTGCATGGGTGGGTATCAGCTTTTGCCGGTGGGACCCCCAGGCCTCAGCCCCTGCCAGGCACCCTTGGTCCCAGGTGCACGTCTCACTTCTCCTGCCCTGCTGTCCCTGAGGGCTTGCAGATGTTGGCATGGCCATAGATGGGCCCCTGGAGCTGCCTGGAAGAGCTTCTGTGTCTATTGAAGTAGGTGCCCAGACAGCGACTCTGGGGGCACCACTGTCATCTAAGCAGCAGGGGCTGGGCTGCCTGGCCGAAAATGACTTCTGAGCCTGGTCTGGAAGGGGGACAGGAACTGGGGGGGACACAAGGTGGGCACGGCTAGTCCAGGCAGAGAGTGGGAGCAGAGACAACTGGATGAGTAAGGGGCGGTCTTGGGGACTGAAGCTAGAGCTGTCCCCAGGGATCTCCCTTTCCAGCCCTGGCCCCCAGTGTACATAAAATCAATGGTCACCCCGGGCTCCTGGGGGACCATCAGTTCTAAAGCCCCCATGGCCTGGGGTGGGACAGTGCTGAGGCTAATATGATTAAGGCTAGGAGTTCATGAGGCTCTGGGGGCCAGGCTGGGAGCTTGGAGACCCTCCCAGGCTGGGGGCTCCTTCATGTTATCCCCCAAAAGTTCTTGGGTTCCCCAGCCAGGCCGGGTGGGCCCCCTCGGGAGCCAGGCTGGGCTGGGCTGGAAATTGTGCTATGGTGAGGACAGATGTTTCCAGTTTGAGGGCTGGGGTTGTCATAAACTGTTTGTTCCCCCACCAAATCCTGTTTCCTATTAAGCGGACTCTGGGAGATGGGGAAGCCGCCATTCGTTCATGCAGCCTGTGTGTGGGATCCCGGATGAGGACGGGGCTGCAGATATGTGAGGGACCCCCTGCTCCACACCTCCTGTGCTTCCATAGGCCTTTGGCCTGGGAACTGTTCTTGGGGTTCTGACCCGTTTCACCCAACTGCTGGGTCTGAGAGCTGGGACTCAGGAGTCCTGGATGGGGGTTGTTGGGGGCAGCCTGGCTCCGGCCTTTCCCTCTGCCCTGATCATAGCTGATCTGTTGGTTACCTGTCTACTCTGCTTCCCACTCCCTTCTTCCTGTAGGAGCCTGATGTATATTCTGGTATTCCTTCCCGTCCACACAGCTGATCCAGCCTGGCTCCAGATCCCGATTAGTTTGCTGTGATGGTGGATTCCTCTCCTGGCACTGATGGTTTAGGGATGGGGGTGGGAAGCAGGCTTGGGCATGAAAATGTGAGGGGACCTGTGGGAAAGGAGCCCCACTCCCAGGCTGTGCCCTCAATGAGATCATGCCTTGATGCAACACCAGGAACTGGGCAATCCCCTTGTGCCTGTGAGGGGAGCCAGACAGAGGGTGTCAAAAGCTACAGACAGGCAGAGTTGGTGTCCTCAGGATGGTGTTGGGTTGCTGGATTAGTTTTCTCCAGGACTTCCTATCATGCGAAATAATACTAGCTACTCCTTATTACTGCTTATCATGTTTTAGAAACTGTGCCAAATGCTGGTATCATTCAACAGATATTTCCTTTTTTTAATTAAAGATTTTATTTATTTATTTGAGAGAGAGGAGAGAGAATGATAATGGAGAGGGGCAGAGGGAGAGGGACAAAGAGACTCCCCACAGAGCAGGGAATCCCGTGTTGGGACTTAATCCCAGGACCCCGAGACCATGACCTGAGCCAAAGGCAGATGCTTAACTGGCTGAGCCACCCAGGCGCCCCTCAAAAAATATCTCTTTTAAAATTTTATTTTAGTTGGGGAGAGAGAGAAAGCTAATGGTGTTGGCTGTGGGGAGGGACAGAGGGAGAGGGAGAGAATCTCAAGCAGACTCCTTGCCAAGCACAGAGCCCAATGTGGGGCTTGATCTCACAACCCTGACATCATGACCTGAGCCGAGATCAAGAGTTGGACGTTTAACCAGCTGAGCCACCCAGGCACCCCTCTTCAACAAATATTTCTTGGGGCGCCCGGGTGGCTCAGTGGGTTAAGCCTCTGACTTTGGCTCAGGTCATGGTCTCAGGGTCCTGGGATCGAGCCCCGCATCGGGCTCTCTGCTCAGCAGGGAGCCTGCTTCCCTTCCTCTCTCTCTCTGCCTACTTGTGATCTCTGTCTGTCAAATAAATAAATAAAATCTTTAAAAAAACAAAAAACAAATATTTCTTGAGGTCAGGTACTGTGTTAGGTGGGGGATGCAGACATGCAGAAATCAGACATAAATCCCTGTCCTCGAATTTATACTGTCCGTGCTTAAGTATTACCTCACTTAAGACTCAAGAGCAAGTAAAATGTAAAATGTAAAATGACAGCGGCCACAGTTGGGCTCATGCGACGCACTCCTGACCCCAAGGGCAGCTAAAGGCTTCACTGTCTAGGTTTCCCTGCAGCTGGGGCTCTGCATGTGGCCAGCTTTCCCCAGGCAGAGCCAATCAATTGGCTGATACTTAGTGGGGAGTGAGCATCAGGGGTAGCAGGTGCACGGGCACTGGGGCAATGTGGTGGTACTGGTGTCCTCTGCGGCAGCTGTGGGCAGTTAGTGACTGGCCTCTAGCTGCATGGGTGGGTGCTGGTGCTGGGTGGGGCAGCAGCTAAGCTGTCTCCGTCGTGGGGAGCGGCTGGGTGTTTCTCCCGGCTGAGCAGTATCCAAAGTTAGTTTCCGGTCTACCTCAGAATTTGGTAGCTACCTAATGCCCAGAAATAAGTCCTTTTTTGCCTAAATTAGCTCGAGTAAATTATGTGATTGCTGTAAATAGCGTCATGTTAAATGTGCCGCTGACTTCAGAGGAGGTGGCCGGTGGATGGTGAGAACCCACCAACGGCGGGTGAAAAGCCGGAGGCCGTCGCTGCCCACTGGAAGAGTATCAGGCCGGATGGGTTCCTCCCGTGCTTCGGAACAAGACTACGACCAGGTGTCAGGCTGAGTGCAGGAGTGGGATGGGGCTTTGGGATATCTTCTTTGAGGAGGGTGCATGGTGCTGCTCTTAGTGCAGGGCAAGACTGTGTGGATGAGGGATGGGCAAAGGAAGGAATGAGGTAGAATCGTCCTGCCTCCCAGACGCAGGAGCAATGTTAGCTTCTAACCCATGAATCTAACACCCTCCCCCTACTTAGGTTTTTCATTTCTGTCACTATTTTCTTTTTAGGTGGATCCCTGAGAGAGACCTAATGAATTTCTATGTATGTGTGTTTTAAATATTTGAGAAAGAGAGAGAGCAAGAGTGAGAGAGAGAGAGAGAGAGAACACATGCAGGGAGGAGGGGGAGAGGGAGCAGGAGAATCTGGAGCCGACTCTCCGCTGAGAGCAGAGGGGAGCAGTGAGCCCCCCAACCCATGCCCCTGAGACCATGACCTGGGCTGAAAGCAAGAGTCAGACGCTTAACTGACTGAGCCACCCATGAGCCCCTGGATTTTTGTTTTTTAGTTTTTTTTTTTTTCTAGTAGATTTTTAAAATTCTATTTTAGATGGTACATTTTTAACATTTCATTTTGTTTTTAAAAAAAATTTTTTGAGAGAGAGAGAGAAAGAAAGAACAAGTTGGGGGAGCATCAGAGAGAGATGGAGAAGCGGGCTCCCCACCAAGCAGGGAGCCTGACGTGGGGCTCTATCCTAGGACCCCATGACTATGGCCTGAGCCAAGGGCAGACGCTTAACCAACTGAGCCACCCAGGTGCCCCTCATTTTCTGTTCATTGTTGGCATATAGAGATGCTAGTAATTTTTGTTTATGATCTGGTATCTGGAAACCTTGCCAAGTCTACTGGTTTATTGGTAGATTCTTTTAGATTATCTACATAATCATGTCATCTGCAAATAATGACAGTTTATTTTCTTTCCATTCTTTCTAATCTTTTTTTTTTTTTTTTAAACATATTGCACTGGGCTAAGACCTCAGGCAATATTTTCCCCTAACATGCAATGAGGTTGAAAGAATTTTTACAGTGGGCGCCTGTATATACACAACCTAAACTTTACCCAGTCTACCGTAGATGTATTATACCATACATCTATCCATCCTTCTATCCATCCATCAGTCCATCTTTTTTTTTTTCCTTTTTGTGATGCATTTCAAAGTAGTTGCAGGCATTGGTACTTCTCCCCTAAATGCTATAGAGTGCATATCATTACCTAGTTTTTTTTTTTTTTTTAATTTTTTTAGATTTATTTCTTTATTTTAGAGAAAGAGAGCACATGAGCTCGAGTGGATGGAGGGGTAGAGGGGGAGGGAGAGAGCGAATCTGAAGCAGACAGCTTGCTGAGCATGGCACAGGGCTGGATCTCACGACGCTGAGATCATAACCTAAGCTGAAACCAAGAGTCGGATGCCCAAATCCAGGTGCCCCTATCTAGTACTGTTTTGAATAGGTGTGTTCTTGGACATCTTTTTCTTGCTCCCAATCTTAGGAGGGAAGTTTTTGATATTTTAAGTATGATGGGCTCACTCTAGGTTTTTTGTGGCTATCTTTATCAGATGATACTTGTTTTTCTAGTTTGCTAAAAATTTGTATTATCCAATGACTTGAATTTTTAAAAAAGTTTTGTTCACATCTATTATCATTTACTTCTCCACCTTCATTCTGTTAAATGTGAAGGACTGTGAGTTTTGAATGACAATCCAATTTAATCATGATGTATTTTTACATATTGTTTTTTATACCTTGCTGGTTTGCTTTTTTTTTTTTTAAAGATCTTTTACATCTATTATGATGAGAGAAACTGGCATGCAATTTTCATTTCTTATACTGTTCTTGTCAGATTTTTTATATATAAGGATATACTGGTCTCTTAAAATGAATTTGGTGGTTTTCCATTATCTAGAAGAGTCTGGGTATTATTTTTCTCTAAGATGTTGGTTGAATTCACCAGTGATGTTATCTGGGCCTATGGATTGCTTTGTGAGATTTTATTCTATTTTTTTATATATATATATATTTTTTTATTTGAAAGACAGAGATCACAAGTAGACAGAGAGGCAGGCAGAGAGAGAGGAGGAAGTAGGCTCCCTGCCGAGCAGAGAGCCCGATGCGGGGCTCGACCCCAGGACCCTGGGATCATGACCCGAGCCGAAGGCAGAGGCTTTAACCCACTGAGCCACCCAGGCGCCCCTGTTTTGTGAGATTTTAAATCAGGAGTTCAATGTAGGCAATAAATGTAGGATAATCCCAATTTTCAAGATTTTCTAATGTCAGGTTTGAAAAACCACTTAAAAAAAAAGAAATTTGTTCATTTTATCCAAAGTTTAAAAACGGCTTTATTGAGGCGAAACGGACATATGAAAACTGCACATAGGCAAGTGCACAACTTGATAAGCTCCGACATACATGTGCACCCCTGAAGCACCTCTACAGCCAAGGCTGTTCTGTTTTCCTCGGGTTTTTCACCTTGCCCATTCTCTCAGCTGTGAATCAGCTCTTAAGTTCATCCACCGAATTATTAATTCTTGTTCTATATTTTTCCCATTCTAGAATTTCCATTTGGTCCTTTTTTATAGTTTCTAATTCCCTGAAATTCTTGGCCACACTTTTTTCTTTTCGTTTTTAAGCAAAGAAAGCATAGTTGTTTCAAATTCTGTAACTGATACAGCTGGCGACAGTGGGAGTTTCTTGATTCTTGTTATTTTTCTGTGATGGTTTTAATTCATATTATCTGATCTTCTCACATACCTGGATTTTTAAAAAGATTTTATTTATTTGAGAGAGTATGAGTGAGTGGGGGAGGGGCAGAGGGAGAAGGAGTAGACTCCCCACAGAGCAGGGAGTCTGACCCAGTGCCCCATCCCAGTACCCCGGGATCATGACCTAAGCCGAAGGCAGATGCTTAACCGACTGAGTCTTCCGGCGCCCCGTGGATATTTCTGATTTTAATCCTAGAAGTTTCCTTCCTGGCTCATAGATGGTGGTCTTCTTGTTAGGTCTTCACATGGTGGAGAGGGAGAGAGGTCACTCTCATGTCTCTTTTTGTAAGTGCACTAATCCCATCACGGTGGCTCCATCATCACAACCCCCTAAACCAAATGACCTCCCAAAGGCCCCTCCTCCTAGTACCATCACATGGGGAGTCAGGGCTCGTTATGTTAATTTTGGGGGGATACATACAGTCCATAACCCTCCGGAGAGAATATACATTTGTTAGCATTAGTAACTTGGACGCATTAGTAACTTGGTTTCACCCAATTCACATTCAGGGAATGTGATTTAGAAGCCGGGTCACAGCATCCACGGATAGTCTACTGATCAGAGTGGAGAGTTAGGTATTCCAACCCAACCCGCCAGCAAAGAACTCAGAAACCTGGCCAAAACATTTTAAAATTTGACTTGAAGTCCTGCCAGAGTCAACAGGATGGTGAGGTAGTACCCGGTCAGTTGTGAAAAACTGCTTTTTTTCTGGGGGTCTGTGCTATTCCCGTTGTCTGAGTAGCTAGCTGGCCCTTCAATGCCTTAAAGTCAGGAGAGTGGGTTAGTGGCTGCCGTGTATGACCTGACGGACGGGGAGGGGCGGGGCAAGGCGGGTAGTTCCTGATGAATCCCCCTTGCTTTGTGTGAACTCCAAATGGATATACCCTGAGATTAAATTTTATGCCTTAGTAAAGTTCTTAAAAAAATACAAATGTATTAGGTGCTGTGAATTGTGTGCTAGAATCCACTCCTCAGCTCTTCATGTTCATAGGAAGCTTGGCTCTTTGTCAGAGAATAGAAACCCTGACTCCTTGACTCTTGGAGGCAACATAGGACACCGGAATAACCCTGAATTTGGCGTCAGAAAGCCCAAGGATCAGTCCCGAATATCAGATGGCAGCTCCTGAAACTGCAGGCATAGTGCCTAGGAGGGAATTAAGAGACCCAAAGGGTTGACCTTGCAAGCTCAAGCCTATAAAGTATCAACAAGTACCACAACTCTAATTTATGGCTCTGGAAAGGAGCGTAGAATGACTCAGTTATGCAGAAAGATTTAATGCCTGAGGCAATACACTGGCTCCCCAGAACCTAAAGGACAGTGTGTTGCCTAAAGAATGTTAAGAGATCCTTGCCCTAGAAGCGTCCCCCATCCACTGAACATTTCTCTTCACCTTAGCAAGCTTGAGGAAGTTGCTAAGGGTTCTGGTCGGTGCTGGTTCGATGTTCTCCCCTCTTCCCACCTTGCACGTTTCCAGCTCCTGTGACTTCCTTCGGGAGCAGTGGACTTTCTGGACTTCACCCCAGGGACCTTCTCCGTCTCTGTCCCTGAGCTCTGCCATAGCCCTGATTCTGCCTTCACTGCCAAACGAGGAGCACCTTGGGATACCAAGGCTGCTGCTCACAGATCCCACACCGGCCTCAGCGGGGGACTGTGGGCCCCAGAGTTACCGTTTTGCAGCTTTTTTGCACAGCGCCTTGAACTCCTGATAGGAACGGTGATACCGAAAGGGGCCCATGCTTTCCAAAACAAATATCATGGCAGAGCCATTTGCTGATGACACAGCGCAGTAACAGTTTCGTATCTTGGGGAAGGTCAGACGTTAACTTCCATCCAAACACAAGATGGGCCTGTACTGCCTCATTCTACACATTTTTACTTTGTGGAAGACACATTTCTAAGCAAATTAATGCGAGCGCAATTCAAGTTTGTCAGTTAAATTTATTGTCACGTAATAAATCTTTCACAAAAACCAGGAGGAGACTCCCGGTGGGTCTCCCGAGCTGAGGCAGTGACGCAGTGGAGTCTGGAAGCGTGTGCCCACATGCTGCCTGAGGCCGTGGCCGCAGCTGAGCTTTCAGGCCGGTGAGCACTTCTGCTGCTTGGTTCATTAAGAGCGGGCGGGGGAGAGGAGCCTGCTGGAGAATAGGGCTTTGGAGGCACCTCGGTGAGCCAGGTGGCCTGGGGAGGAAACGGTGAGATCCCCTCAGTCAAGGCCTCTGTGGTTGTTGGGCCTCTCTGGCTTTTGGGGGACTCTATTTCCTCATGCCCCAAGAACTGACAGGCCTGCAGCCTAGTGATTAACCCATGGTGCTGCCCAGCCCTCAGCCTCCAAGGACAGGTCCAAGTCCTGACAGAGGTTCAGGTGCTGCACGCGACTCTTTAATTTTGTGTGTTTTGGTTAAAAGGAAAGGAAGCAAATCAAAATGCGCGGGAAACCAATTCAAGCTGTCTCTTGTCTCCCCGTGAGGGGAACACGAAACACCGGCTACCTGAAATGATCGCCATTCAGACTGGGAGGGCGGGCCCCACCTTCAGATGGCCTTGCTCCCGGGGCTCCACTGAACAGGAGCTGTTGCCACGCCTCGTCTGTCCGTGGCCTTGTCCCTGAGATCTTACAGGAGCCACCCAGCCTCACGGTGACAGAAGAGGACTGCACAGAGCAAGACCCTAGGAAGCCGTGGACCACCTGCACTTGCCTCCTGCGTCCAGCCACCAGCGATGCCCCTTCGTCTGTCCGTCTGTCTGTCAGTCAGCCTCAGGGAGCTTCAGCTCCAGTGCCTGTCCTGATGACGAAGATGAAACCACCTGATTGGCCCCCAAAAGCCCACCAAAGTGATGGAGCAGCCCAGGCTTTTCACAGGTAGAAGCCACACAGATGGGCATGACATGCTGATATGTTCTTCACCTTTCCAGAGCTTGCTGGGACTGAAGACAGCTCCTCCTAGGCCCTCTGAGATTGTGATGGACCAAAAGGACCCCCGGCGTCCAGCCCAGGGACACAGGGAGAGGAGAGAAGCTAGTTCCTGACAGAGATCAGCCAACGGCCACCTGATGAGGGGTGCTCAGTCTCACTTGGGATTACATGCTTTGTATGCAGAAAAGCAAATACTTTTCGTGTCTTTGAGAAAGAGACGAGGCTCCTCATTCGGGCTGTGAGAGGGTGGTCGTGGACTCAGACCCTGACTCCACAGGCCCACCCCACTCTGGCCTCAGTGCCCATGGCTCCGGCCGGCACCCTCTGCTCAGGGCAGCCCCGGCACGGCTGCCCTCAGAGAAGCTTCTTCCTCTAGTTCAGGGCCCAAAAAAAGTTTAAACAAAGTCAGAAATGAAGAGAAAAACATGTTTTTAATCTCATGTGGAATAGCGTATTAATCAAATTGGTCTCCTTTTCTCCTAATAGCCTGGTTGAAGAAAAAAGATTGCTTTCAAAATGAAGCTTTTCTTTTCCCAATGATTAATACAGAGTGGATTAACTTAATTTGTGCTAGACTCCAATTTAATTCAGCTACAGCTCAGAGGCCAAAGCCACAGTAAAGCTAATCTGAGCTTTTTAAGAAGGAGCCACTTCTTTCTTTGAAAGATGCAGAGGATCTGATCTAAAGGCTCACATCCCACGGCCCCGGCATAGTGTCTGTTAAATCATGGGCCCTCTAGAAGGCAACCCAGCATACATATGACTTCATTTCCTTACTAATTCCTGTCTCGTCAACTTTTCAGATATTTCTCTATGTTGAACACACACACACACACACACACACACACACACACACACGTGTGCATGCGTGCACACACTGGACAAAAACAAAAATCTTGAACATGCAAAGAAAAAAACAGTATGTCTGGTGAAGTGTTACATGCCTAAGGCATCGGGTTCCTGGAAAAGCTCTAGATTTTTGGTTTAGAAATAAAATTGCATGTGGAATAGCAGGTTTTTACCTTTATTATGGTCGCGTACCCCCCCTCCCCCCTTTTTTGCACTACAATCTAAGCTGAGTGATCTCCTGCCAACCGGCACCAATTCTCCACATCCAAGTGTGTAAGGGAAGCACGCCTGTGTGATCCTCTCTGCTGGAAGGTACACTGGGCACTCTGTCTACTTCTGTTCCCCCAGGAAGAAAGTAACTAGAAGGACTGCTCAGCTGGAGGGAGGGGGGAGGGTGGGAGACGGTGGCGGCCCTCAGTCGGAATCCATCGTGAAGAGCTGGATGTCCTGGGGGTTCCAGTAGAGGCCTACTGCTGAGTTGTAGACCAGAGACCACACATAAGGGATAAAAAACTCCTCCGGCTGCTCCTCTTCCACATATTTGAATTTCAATTCTGGAAATTTCTGCAACAAAAACAAGACGATTTTGTGATCTCACAGTTCTGTGCAAAAAAGCCCTGTTGAGGTGTGCGGGGAAGCCTGCCTCGCTCACTGGCCACAGGGCCCGAGAGCTCTGGGGCTTCCCTGGTCGTTCGCAAACGACTCCTGAGAACACGTGCAGGACACGGAGGAAAGACGAATAAGCCGAATAAGCCCGTCAGTGCTGTCTGCTGAGTGGGGAGCAGGGACCCGAAGAGGGGGAGGCAGGAGGACAGATGTCCGAGCGGAAACGGGCCCTGCATGGGTGACAGACGCCTGGCTCCTCCTGAGAGGCTTTGCCTTCAGGGCTGAGTCACCGTGAGGACGAGAGCTTTCCTTCACAGCTCCTCAGCCTTGACGGGCAGGACAGGCCCGCGCCCCTCGCAGATGGGTGCTGGGGCGGCCTGCCGTGCGCGGCTCTGCTGGGGGCCTCCTCCTCGGGCCGGGGTGATGGCTGTGGCCTCGTGGAGGGAGGCTGGGTGATCCCTCGCCGGGGCTCAGTGAAAGCTTCAGTCTGGCTCTGTGAGCGCAGCCAGGCGCCCGGCACACGCTCTGCCGGCCGGCGGGTGAGCGAGCACTGTGCCTGGAGCGCCTCCCCGGGATTTGGGTTTTTCAGTTTCTAAGTTTTCTCGCACCAGGGCGGAGGAAGGGATTCTCAAGGCCCCTCTGGGCACCTTCCCTTGCCAAGGTGACCTGGGCAGGACTTGGGACAGTCGGGGCCGGGAGACGGGCAGGCGACAGTGGCCTGAGAAGAGCGGAGTGGCGGAAGGCAGGCGGGGGCAGTGGAAGAGACGAAGGGGAAACATGTACGGGGAGCGCATGATGGGCACGTTTTTCTCCGCCCGGCTTGCTGCTCTTCGCCCAACACGGTGGTCAGGCACTTAGTAACCTGATGAAGGTGTGACTGCGACAACCAACCACATCCTGAGGACCGAGCATGTGCCAGGCAATAGGAATGCTTCATGGATATTGTCTCATTCCGTCTTTCATTCATTAGACTGGCCGGGTGTCTGCGGCTCTGCGCCGGCCCAGGGCTGCGGGGGGCGGTGGGGGCAGCGGGGGGGGGGGCAGCGGCCATGCGCTGGCCTCTCCTCAGAGAGGGTGCGCTTTCCTGAGGGGGAGACAGACCGCGGCAGCAATGACAAAACAATGAGAACAGGTTAGTCACACGTGGAAAGACAGGAGGCTCCAGAGGCCCGAGGGAGGCCGTGGGGCAGCCGGGCGAAGAGGGAAGGGTGTTCCTCCTGCAGGGCCAGACGGAGGCACGGCCTGTGTGAGGCAGGGGCACAGCGGGCTGGAGGGGGGAGGAAGAAGAAGCGGAGGCGGAGGAGGTGATGGAGTTGGAGGACGGGGAGGAGGAAGCACCAGCAAGCAGAGTCCAGACCCAGGAAGGGGGTGGGGACAGGCCCGGCCCAGGGGAGAGGCAAACAGGCCTAAATTAAGATGAAGGAGCGGGGTGGGCAGGAAAGCCACCCACTCACCCACACAGAATCGTAGGAATTTAATTTTTATTTATTTTAAAGACTTATTTTCTAGAGAGACAGAGCATGTGTGAATGGCGGGGAAGGGCAGAGGGAGAGAGAGAATCTCAAGCAGACGCCCCACTGAGCGCAGAGCCCAACACGGGCTCAATCCCAGGACCCTGAGATCATGATCTGAGACAGAAGCAAGAGTTGACCGCTTAACTGACCACCGAGGCACCCTTTACAGGAATTTTAAGAGAGACTCGACCCCTATGTGCTGGGTCTTCAGAGCTCCAGAAAGATGAGAGAAGGGCAGAGTAAGGAGATGCTTCTGGCAAGGGGAGTTTTGAGTTAAATCCTCAAACTGTGTATAGGAATTCCTGAAAGGGGGTTACTCTGGTCATGGATGTTACTTCAACATACCACACAGAGCGCAGACCCGTCACAGCTTTAATGCAAACCAACTCTAACCCAGGGCTCCGAAGGCATTCGGTAAACACAAGTACACACAGCGGGGTTGCCAAGTGGCCTGCACTACCTGCTTCCACACCCTCCCTCGCACTCTCCGTACCCCATACTTCGGAGGCCTGTGCAGAAGGCCTCTGGGGTAATGAAAACCCCAGCCTTTTCAGTCCTTTGTTTTCATCAGTCGTGGGCTGAGATGACAGCGGCGGCAGGGACTACCACTGAGGAGGGGACAGCTCCTCCCAGCGGGCTCTTCCCGGCCTTCTGGCTGACACGGTTTGGTCCGCTCAGGCAGACGACGGCTGCCGACACTTACAGATGTGACTGGACTTCAGGGGGGCCCTCCCCACGCCCAGTGCTGCTTCCGGCCTGGCCCAGCATCCTCAGGGATGAGGGAACAGAGTTCTTGGAGGCGAAAATGGATCTCTGTCATGGAGTCAGTTGTGTTGCCTTATAGGTCACAACAACAATACTCCTTCCCGTGAGAAGCCCATGTTTGCAGCAACAGGGCGCGGCTGGTGGCAACCAGCAGCTGGGCGCACCCCAGCAACACGCTGTGGGCAGTCACCCCAAGGTCCTGCCGAGGCCGACACGGCCAACGCCGCTGATGAAAGGTGAAGCAGAGCCTGGAGAGGCCAAGCAGGTTCTAGGTCGCGCAGCACGTGGGGTGGAATTGGGATTAAAGTGTAGGTCTGACTGGATGGGAAAGTCAGCTTGAAAAGTGACAGAGAGCTGTGGCCATGTAGTGGCTAAGCTCTGTCCTTTAGTTCAACTCTCCTAGGCCGCCTGGGGCCCCTCAGGGATAGCATTGTGCTCCTCGGCATGGCACAGACCCCAGCTCACTGCTGGTCCTTAAAGAACAACCAAGCCACAGGGACGTCATCATCATCAAGAATGAGGAACTGTGTTTGAAGAAGAAATTTACCCTGTAATAACAAAGATGAACATGCTAGTTCTTAGAACGGCCCCAAACTTGAGAAAACCTCTCACACTGACCCAGAGAGAAGTAAGGGGCTGGGGGTGGGGGTTGGGGGGACAGAGGTGCTGGCCTGAAAAGGTCAGAGTCCCCGTACTGCTCTTTAAACTAGACTAACAACACCCTACATTTCTAAGTGGTAATGTTGCCAACACGATGCACTTTTTTAGAGGTAGAAATGACTAAAAGATGTGCGGCCTTTTCTCCATCCAGTGACGTATCTGGAGGTTTTCCTCACAAGGCCTTAGGAAAGGGCGTCACACAATCCGCAGCAGGCTGTTCCCTGCCTCTCTGAGGGTGGAATGGAAAAGGGAACCAGAAAACCAATGGCTTTTGTAAGAACTCCCTCCAACTTAATTAAAGACGCTTAGACTAGAGTCACTCAGTGGCTGGCACAAAGTTTTCTTGCCCTCATGATTTTGGGGAAATTCTGATGACTGTTCAGTGTGAGAGAGTGATGAGTCCGAGCCTGCCCTTCGATCGTGCATGGGCAGATCGAGGAAAAGGCCACTAGGAAAAGCACCTGGCATCCCCACCACTATCCTTCCCACCACCTGAGCCAGCAGAGCTGAAAACGCCTTTTCTCACTGTGGCTCAAGTTTATGTCAAAACAGCAACCCCTCTCTCACTCTGGTAGTAAACGTAGTTCAGACTCTGAACAGAGGATGGCACCCAGGTTCGCAAGAACATCCGGTATTAGGTATGTGATAGCAGATGAAAGACAGCATATAAAACGGCATAAACTTTACGGCTCACATCTGTAGCTAACAGAACTGATCACTTATTATGCGGCGGGCAAGTTCAAACACTACATTTAGTCCCTCATCGAATCCTTGAACTAGGAAAAGCACTTGAAAGGCAAGCAGATAATTTGAGTTTTAGCCCCATCTTTTCCCGCTAATTCATTCATTCAGCAAGTAGTTTCCAAGGCCTGTCGTGTCATGAGCTCAGGACGAAAAATGGAGCTGAGTGACACACACGCAATCCTAGCATTTAAGAGCTGGAAGTCCAGGCCTTGGGAGCGGGGTGACCTGGGACAAGGCTCAAACCGTCACTCAGGATCTTAAAACATAAAGTTTACTCTGAGATTTTGAATTTAACCATCCGTCTCCTTCACAGGATTGTAACAAACTGAATGAGCTGGTGCCAGTCTGGGGGAGAGGGTGAACGTCGAAAGGTCCTGAGCAGTCCTGTGGGTTGATGAGAGATGGTTTTAAAGTCTAAGCCCCCCAATTGCTTAAAACTGAGACAAACATGAGCTTAGCTGCTCTGTGGCCTGAGAGCTTGTGGCTAACGGCGTGGCCGTCCAGCCATGACCCTGCCCGTGCTGGCTTATGACAAAGGGCCAACCCCTGCCACACACTGGACGCCTGCGTCATGTCGCTGGAACGGGGACCACTGGACACAGTGGAAGCAAAAGAGCAAGTCCAGACAAAGCGGCATGAATGCACTTCTACTACTGCAAAACCTGGATACTGTGGCTCACACACACACACACACACACACACCCGCACATGCACACGCACATGCCCCTGAATTTGCAGGACCAGCTCCCCTCTCCTCAAAGGAACAAGTGAGCGCAGAGGTAGTATTTCTTGTGTTCTTTGCGCAGATCTTTTCAGCAACACTTAAAAGGTTCAGAACAGAGCATAAACCATAAATACCAGGAAAAAGAAGAGCACGTACTCGAAATCTGGCTACACACATTTTCAAAGCACAAGGTAAAGAGCTTCCTTTTTCCTGCAATGAGTTGTTTTTAAGACAGTGTACTGGGAACATTTTAAAAGGGTGAAATAATAGAAATTATGAGTGTTTTGGAAACACTCTTCAGTCAACCTGACTGAACGTCAATGTGGCCTCCGTAGGACAAGCCAGGCTCAAGCTGCAGTGAATTTGCGGCCCCCTCAAATTTACCTGTGTCGCTGGAGAGAGCCAACATGGTTAGAGATTTAAATAGACATTCTTAAAAATATGTGCTCCTCTAATATGTCTTAGAAGTCTTGAAAGCTAAGGAAAACAAAGACAAAAGGTTTTATTTAGCGCTAATGACACTGAGGACACATTTTGTCAGGATTCAGTCCAAGAAATATCATAGTCTGAAAGTCAGATCAACAACCTAGAAAAAGTCACTCTTCTCTTTATGTTCCTTTTCAAGCCAATGGAGAACAATAATGCCATCCTGTGAAGGCTGAGGGAAGTCCAACTTCCTCACTTGAGTGTCTTCGTTCTGACTGGGCCGCCTGGGCCCTCCCAGGCCTTCCCAGCTCCAACATCCGTCCACATGTTCTTAAGCACAACTCCTCTCTGGAGTTCCCAGACCCCCTTTGGGCTCTAGCCAGGGGCTGTCGGCGGATGGATGTGCTTGAGGACCACAAAAGCTCTGGGAAAGTACAGGAGGGCCCCTGGGGACACGGGGGCTTCGACTTGATAGTTATGGCAAGAACTCTCCGGAATGGGCTAGCAGAGGGCAGGGTGCTGGTCACCTTGGGCCCAAGCTTTTGTCCCTTTCTTTCTGAGACAGTTGTCCTGTGACTTAGCTCCATAAGGAGAGAAAACCCATCTCTCAAGCTCAGAGCTTGGTCTCAATCCAAAGCTACTTACAAACAATCCGGTTGTTTTGATTTTTGGAGCCAGAGGTAATGCTAGACTCTCAAGTTTGGCTGGAATGTTTTTATCAGCTCCAGTGAATCAACCCACCACAGTGGGACATCCGGACGCCCGGCCCAGAGACAAAGCAGAGGTCTGACTTGGTGATTGAGACTCGGGTATAACAAGCAGACCAAAAGCTTTGAAGACCAAGTCTTTCTGCTGTCAGTCATGTGATTGGGTGAAAACCCACAGGAAGTTCAGTGAGCAGATGTAGGGCTCCACTGCAATAATGTTTATGACCACGAAAGTTCAATAGCGCTTTCCCCGTTTCACCTAAAGATGACAGAGATAGCACCAGAAACTCTAGCAAGCTCCTGGCCTGGCTCCAGAAATGCAGTGCCGTGTAAAATCAAACCTCTACATAGCACATTAGAAAGAATTCTTTAAAAGCCCGCATTTAGTCTCTGAAGGGAGTGGTGAGGGGCGATGGTTGGGGGCGAGGCGGAGGGCAGAGGGGAGTTCCTGTTGGTGGCACATGCAGTGTTGGCGGTGGGCAGGTTCTGTGTCGACAGAAAGCCAACTGGTTTCAAGATCTGTTGTAAGACGGCAAGATGGAAGCGTTTACTACATACAGTGGTTTTATCTGGGGGTGCGTTTGGGGAGGATTTCCAGCTCCCCTGCCCTTCTCTCCCTCATCCGCTATGACTGTGCGACACCGAGCCCCTCAGTGATGGGCCCTTAAAGTAAACCCCAGTAAGTACCAGCTGCATCTGAGGCGCCGTGCTTGGGGCTCGGGAAGAGGGAAAGGACGAAGAACTGGTGTTTCTCTACCAGGCAGTATAATCTGGAGGGATAAGAACCAACAGGAGCGTGGCACATGAAGGATGGACAGTGCCCCAGCAGGGCGCCCTCCCAGGTCCCTCTGGCTAATACCCCAGGATCAGAAGATGTGAGGTGGGCTTGGCCAACAAACTCCAGGAGAAACAAGGAACGGACAAATCAGGAAGCATCTACGTTCAGCTGCATTACCGTCCATACAAGGCTGGGCTGCAGTCTCTTCCACGTGTAAAGGAAGGAGTTACACATGGATCAAACGTCATTACTGAACTGACAGAAGACAGGCTCTGGTCTATGGATAACGGAGACGCGGAAGGGGGACTTCTAGTTTACGTCAATTTCAAAAGTAATGAAAAGCTAAATTCAAAATACAGGAAATTAGAAAGGGCTACTTTTTAAAAGTTAGGAATTAGGAAATACGACGCTAAAATTACGAAGCCCGTGATGAGGGTGGCTCAGCAGAGAGTCACGAAACACTGCAGATCCGAGAGCACCGCAGCAGGCCAGGAGTGCAGGGGGCCATCTGGGAAGCAAGCTACCTCCTAAAAGGAGGGTTACAGGTGGGCCGGCACCCATCCTGGAAGCTCGTGCCAGGTAACCGCCCACCTCTTGCTCAGGACAACAGCTGGTCACCTGGATCTGCAAGTGACACTAACGGCTTCTGTGACCAGCGGTCAAAAAACTTTTAGGAAAAAATAGATGGAGAGACTAGAAGGATGAACCCACGCTTGTGACGAGCTCTCCCTAAATTTACCGTCATGCCATCAAGCAGAATCTGAAACCCAGCTGAGCGTGAAACCTGAGCAAATATCCCTGGCTAGAGGCTAGACCCCTCCCTTCCAGAACCCGGGTTAAGGGGATCACAGAAGGAGGCTGTCATCAGTTTTAAATTTCTCTCTCTTTTCTGAGGGCTGGTGGGATGGTACGAAGGAGGAAGGACGGACAGGCAGACTCTCTGGCTGCAGCGGACGTTGGGGAAAAGCCCTGACAGGTGGGTTCTAGCCTGTAGGGACAGGGCTGGGGACAGGCAGGGAGCGGACACTGGGTGTGCAGAGACCCTCAGGAGCCCCGAGCACACCTCGGGGCCGGGCAAGTACTGTGGGGCTAGTGCCCAGGGAAGACGGAGGGTGGCGCCAGGGAGGTGGGTCTCCAGGGCTGGGGTGGCAGGTCCAGTTCATGTGGTGAGAGAACAGGCTGGGGACGGATATTTGCAATTTAAAAGTCATTAGCTCCGACGCTACAGTCCAGTTGACTAAATGTGTAAACTCCTCAAGACTGACCTGCATTATTGAGTCACAGCTCTTGTTCTGGAAGCCAATCAATTCCAATTCAGGAGGCTGGGGGGAGGCGGGGGACGGAGGTTCCAGGGTGAGAGGATGAAAGGCCAAAGCGGAGTGTTGACTGGCAGGACTTTGTTGAAAGCAGGCCCACGGGAGGGCCGGCAGCAGGAAGTGCCTGTCCTCCTGGAGCAGCTCATCAGTTTGGATAGGACCCAGCTCTCTGACCCGGAGAGTACGATCCCAGAAAATAAACCTACTATTAGATAAAATTCCCAGTAGAATATATGCTCCTGGAGGGCAGGGATTTTAATTTTTCCACTGATGTGTTCCTCCCGACCCCCCCCCCCCGTGCTTAGAATATTGCCAAGGGCTTCAGAACAGTTCGCTGTGTAAATGAATGACGGGGTAAATGAACAAATGTGTACAAACGGTTGTTTGTAGAAAAACCTAGAGCTGTTTGGGGGGGGGGGGCAGGGGAGGAGTTTGGGAAATGGGAGTCCCGCACACTGAGTGAGTTAATGGAGTAACTGTCTAAATTTATTTGCAACAGAGTGAGCCGAATTAAGCCCATGTCACTTTGAGAAGCAAATGAGCTGACTTACTGGGATTTGGGGGGCAATAATACTTCAAATCTAATAGATTCATTTACTTCTCAAACTGCCATGTTCCTTGCCTACCACCATTCTGCCATGTTGGATTCCTGCTGGTAGAAAAATCTAGCCCATGGATAGTGGACAATATTGATATACATTAAATCAACATTAAAATTAAAATAAGTTCAATGTTCATTAAACATTAAATATGTTCAATGTTCATTAAACTATGTTCAAATATGCTCAATGCCATATTTTATATTTCAAAATACATCTAATTATGGAAAATGATGAACTGTTTGGATGTAAATTACAGTCATGGACTAGACAGATGCATAATATGTTAACAGAGACAAGTTCCAGTCTTGATCAGCCTTTTACGGTTTACTCTTGTCAAGGTCACGATGTGGCCAGACCAGATGCCCTCAAATGAACACTTAAGTTCTAAGTGCTGTTTCAGTGATAATCTTTCTTTACACTATGCTTTTTTCAGAATAATATGTGAACTAGGGGTGTGAGAGAGAGACAGATTTGGAGAAAGATTCTAAATCATGTTTAGATAAATTCTAGCAAAACAAGGATCCTTGCTGAGTTTGAAATGTCCATGCATGAGGAGTTACATGAGAATGACATGTACAGGACATGGGGATGTGGGGACAAGGGCAGGCAGGAGGCTTCACTGGCCCAGCCCCAGCCCAGGCTGGGGTGAGTTCAGGTGATAAGAACACAGCCTTTGCCACAGTATGTCAAAGAGATATGTGGAAAGACGATTCCAACTGGGAAAAGCTGCCTCTAATTTCTTAGCGTTAACTTATTGAGTTAACTTCTTTGAACATTCTTATTAGGATTTAAGTTATAAGCAAATGTGATAGTTTTTCAAGACTACAAGGGGATCATCCATTCTTAGAAAAGCCACGCCTTCATTATTCCTTCCTTGGCAAGAAGTTAAAACTAGCCTCTGATAATCAGCATTCCCAGGCACCAATTATAGATAGGAGGATTTTTTCCCCTCTGCTTATGGAAAGAACAAGCTATTCCAAGTGTTATGTGAGAAGCCTTGTGGTTGCTAACCCAATGTTTTCCTCACTCTAGCTGGAGAAAATCCTACTTAAAAGCCACGATCCTCACGACGAGTGTTTATCACCTAAAATTCGGGTTCAGTACCTTCTATAGCCGTACTTCCCAGTGACCCAAGCATGATCCATGAGGGGGTGACCCGGATCTGTGACTTCCTGTCAAATGCCACAGTCTTGGCCCCATAGTTATGACAACATGTGTTGTCAATGAATTAAAAACACAAAATGAGATTTGTTTATTTCTGCACACTCGTTAGGACTAACAAAGAGTATCAGGAAATCTAGAGGAAAGGAAACAGAAGCAGAATGCTCTAAAATGAGCCGACTACTACTTTGTGCCAAAAAGCAGGATTTGGTATGAAATGAGTCTTAGATTCCATTCAAGGATGGTTGTGTCTGGGAAGTTCCAAAATCATAAATGTGAGGTGATTCAATCTAGAAGATGTGATCCCTAGCTTTAAAAAAGACAGGTTGAGGTCAGTTAGAAAAACCCATATTACATTCCTGAGCCTTAATTTTTTTCCTTCTTCTGAGCCTTAAT
The DNA here is from genome assembly GCF_022355385.1 of Mustela nigripes. Lineage (NCBI taxonomy): Eukaryota > Metazoa > Chordata > Mammalia > Carnivora > Mustelidae > Mustela > Mustela nigripes. The sequence goes on from NC_081564.1 coordinate 66,817,359, forward strand.
TCTAAGAACTCCGGGAATGACAGAATGTCAGCACTAGAGGGACTGAACATGCCCACTCCCACATACTTATTTACTCCTACCTTTTAAAAAGAAGGTACAAATAAAACAACAAAAATCTTTAATAGCCCTAAGGTATACGAAGTTAACTGAAATTTACATTAAAGGACTACTAGACACGTTTACTTTTTTTAAATACCTTGACTTTTTTTTTTTTTAAGATTTTATTTATTTATTTGACAGAGATACAAGTAGGCAGAGAGGCAGGCAGAGAGAGAGAGAGAGAGAGAGAGAGAGAGAGGAGGAAGCAGGCTCCCTGCTGAGCAGAGAGCTCAATGCTGGGCTCGATCCCAGGACCCTGAGATCATGACCTGAGCCGAAGGCAGAGGCTTTAACCCACTGAGCCACCCAGGCGCCCCATACCTTAACTTTTTAAAGAAACTGTTTTAATATAGTGAACATATTCATGCTCTCCGCCCTACACGCCTTCAAACTGAGGCTGTTCTTTGAGAAGGCAATGGACACTTCTCCAAGATTAAAAAAATGCCACTGATAAATTAGTTGTGTTTTTGGTCTCTTGAGGTCAGTAAACACACTGACCATAGTTAAGTGATCAAAAAGCTTGATTTGGTATCATGTATCAGAGGATGCGCTCTGATTTGTGAAAGAGCTAGCAGTGGTGAGATGTCTAATTGGTTGAAAACCTCAAGACGATAGCCAAGCAATGAGTGCATCAGAGAGAATGAATCAAAACACTTCGTCTGATTTTTCTCCGGGAAAACACCAACAGGTAGAAGCAAACACAGAGCAAAGTGGGAGGTCAGGCAGGTCACTGAAGAAGGGGGCATGAGAGAAAACACTAGCACAGCAGAGCTGTAACTGGGAACTAGGACTGGAAAAAGAACAACAACAAAGGGGAAACCTACCCTGCTCTATATTCAACTACAAAGCTAAGAGAATGGAATGGGGTAATCCCTCTCCAACTGGACTATCACAGATGTATATAATTTAGAATTTATACCCGCCATGTCAGAAACACAGGAGAATAAAAAGGCCTGTACAAAATATCCAGGGAATATAGGCTACATATTATTTTTTTTTAATTTGGAAAAAAATTTAAGATTATGTATTTATTTGAGAGAGAGCAAGAGACAACATGAGCAGGGGGAGAGAGGCAGCCTCCCCACTGAGCAGGGAGCCCCAAGTGGGGCTGGATCCCAGGGTGCATGTGCGCACGGGACATTTCTCCAGGCAAACTCCTCCCATTCCCTCGCCCCTGCCGAGAGTCACGCTCCAGAAACACAGAGCAGGGGCATCAGTACCAGCTGGGCAGGCACCTACTAAAACACGAATTCTCGGGCCTCACATAGTCCGTGATTCAGGAAGGCAGAAGGAAAAGAATGACCAGGGCTAAGAAGGATTTCAGTTTTGGAAAAGGTGCCGTTGGTGGGAGTGAAGGTTCGGGATCTGGGGTGGGGGCTGAGGCCCCAGATGGTTAAGGCATACCCGAGAACTGGACGTGGAATGCTTTAGACACCACTGAGACAGCTCCCTCATTTAGAACGTGGGGAAAGTGAGGCCTACAGTCACAGTGATTTATTTCAGGCCTCAAGGCTAAAGTGTGACGGAGATCTAACAAGAAATCAGTATTGGGGCCACGGGTGAGGCTGACTCCCAGACACAGAGGCCCAGAACCATTGGCATGGACCTGAGAATAAAGTGAGAGCTTCCGGAAATATTAAATGGGGAAGGATCAGTGGAGAACGGTGCTTCAGAGACTGCCCAGTGGGTCCAAACCGCGCAAGGGACTTCCTAGCTTCCCTCGCATGCAGCCATTTCACGGATAACGAACTGCTTTTACGCTCTGGCTGTCTATTTCAAGGACGTTGGTGCTACCAGGGGACAGACCGGGGCACAAAGCATACGGAGCTCTGGCTGGCCCGCAGCAGGAGGACCCCTCCAGGCCTGCAGTTCTAGTGGGACTGTGCGTGCAGGACGCTACCTAACAGCTCAGGGCCACGCTCTGCAGCTGTCCCAAAGCATGCCGCGGCGCCCCATGCAATGCTGTCCAGTGCTCTGAAGACAGAAGTTCAATTCCCCTTCTTGGACAAAGGACTCCCTGTAGCAAGAATGGGAAGGCCAAGAGTATGAGGAGCTGAAGGACGGATGAGGTAATGGTCCCTTCTAGGGTTCCAAGAAACACTCCGAGAGGGCGTATGCAAGATGAACGAACCGGCCCCGGGAACAGTGGCCCTGGTGCCAGCCGGGGGTCATGCCGGCGCTGGCCCTGCCATGGGTGTGCACAGCCCCCAGCCTGGCCAGGGCGTGAGGGATGAGGAGGGAGTGGGGGGGAAGGCCTCAGCAGACTTCAGCGTCTTTCAAGTCCTTCTGGTCACGGGCCCATGTCCTCTGCCATCACCTTCTCCTGCTTTCCTGAGGCCGCAGGACCTTGAAGACAATTCCGAGACTGGAGAGCCACGGAGTGTCTCAGAGTCCTTCTTTATTCTAGCGCTGAAACTAGGCAGAGCAGCTCACCAGCTCACCAGAGAGAGTAGTATTTTTTTCTTGTCAGTACTATGGAAGGAAGGAACACCACTTCAGATGCTCGGCTTTCCAAAACGCACACAGAGAGAGGGTACTACAGGAGAGCCCGGTGATGTGATCACAGGTCATGTAGGACCTGGGTCTCGGGCCAGAGGCTGCCACCGAGGAGCCGCCCGGAAAGCTAACACAGGCAAAGACGTTACTACCCGTAGCCTGAAATGAACATCGAAGCTTCCGTTTATGAAAGCCTGTTTTTTGCAATTCGTGTATTCCCCCCATGTCCCCATTCCTGTGCAAAAAGGCACAGTTTTGGGTCATTCCTTACTGTGTGAATTTAAAAACTGGCCCACATTTAAAACACTGGCCTCCGGGCAGGTTAGAAATGGAACTACACAGATAGAACCCCACACAATTTCAATGTTTTCCCACAATTTTCTTAAGAAGGGAACATTTCACAACTTTATGAATGAGCCACAACCCACGGGCAGGTGAGAAGGTTGTCTGGAGGGGGCAGAGCAGTGGTACCGAGCGGCCAGGCCAGGCCAGGCCAGCCCAGGAGGGCGAGCGTGCAAGGGGGCGAGGGGGAAGAGGGCTGCTCCTGGAGCTGCAGGTCTCATGGACGCCACTCACGTACGGGGTCACGCGGGGCCACAAACCTGGGCCACGGTGGTCAGGAAAGGCAAGACAAGGAAGCTGAGAGTCCTATCTGTCTCTTTCCTCTGCGGGAGTGGCTCTGTGTCCTACAAAAACGGGTGGAGGGGGTAGAACTGGAAACATCAACGAAGGGCGCTGGTCAGGGCCGCGGGGGCCCGGGTCGGAGAGCTGCGGCTGGGCCAGACGAACGCTTTGCCCCCTGTCCCTTTCTGATTTCCCAACTGACGCGGACTAGAAGTTGTAACAGGCAGGCAGTTGGTACTTAATGCTCCTCATGGCAATGGTCACACTTACCGGTTACTTGAAATGGAAATAACCCCGGGATAAGGAAGCATAAACTTTTAAGATTAATAACGCATCTGCCATGGAAGCCATGAACGGTACAACGGAGAGGGAATTCGGGACGTCTGCATTCAGCTCCGGCTCCAACACTAATAAACTCGGACCAATCACGTCACCTCTCTGATACTTAGTGCCTCATCTGTGAAGCATTACTGCCGAAGAGGCTCACGTGGGGCTGGGGGCCCAGCCGGCGGAGGGGGGCGAGGGCACGCTGGGCCAGCACCTTGCTCTGCTTCGTTCAAGCCACGCCACAGAAGGGCTTGGAAAGAGCCCGTCTCCTGCCCTGTGACAAAGGTCATGACCAACGGCAAACTGGGAAACAGAGGGACTCCTTCCTTCTCCATTCTGGTCTCCACCATTACCTTTGTTTTCAAATGCGTCCCCCAGGAGGGAAGCAAAACGCAGGTGAACCCTTGGAAGGTCTATAGTCATTTCCACAATAGGACAGTGGCTTAGCAGGAAGGAGTCTTCTAACATGGGCTCTAATTATGCCACATTTACATATTTGAATACAGAAAGATATAATGCTTATCTTTCCGTTCACTTCCAGGGACTAACCATGGATAACTCAATTTGTTATATGCTGCAAGCATGAAAATTAAATAAGACTGGAATTTACCTGGAAAATATTCACAGAACACTCTACAGGATATTTCTAAGGGAAATCCTAAATTTAAATAATCAACATACTGTAGTTCAGGATTTGGATATAGGAAGCAAATAATAAAATGTTCTTTTATACTTGAAGTTTATTTAGAAAAGAGAATATAGATTTTTTTTTTTAATCAAAATTTGGGATAAATAAGAAAACAAAGTAAAAACTATAAACTTCCCCTAAGGAGAAATACTGTGTGCTCAGCACTAAAGTGATGATGACATCTAAATTCTGGGGCTTTTAAAATAGAGCTTTACTTTTAAAAGAGACAGACTAAGAAAGAACTCTGGGCTTGTTACAAAGAGTAACTAACATTGTTAGTCATCCTTCCGTGGTCTCCCCATCCTGGTGGGCACAAACATTTCTTTTCTTTTTTTAAAGATTTTATTTATTTATTTGACAGAGAGAGATGACAAGCAGGCAGAGAGAGAGGGGGAAGCAGGCTCCCTGCTGAGCAGAGAGCCCAATGCAGGGCTAGATCCCAGGACCCTGAGATCATGACCTGAGCCGAAGGCAGCAGCTTAACCCACTGAGCCACCCAGGCGCCCCACAAATATTTCTGATGAAGAAAGACGTGCTGAGACAAAGCTGATTCAGCCCCTCCTGCAAGGTGACCTGCTCATATCAGCGCCCTCCCCTCCTCTGTATTAATATTTACTTTTTCATTACAGCCACTGATGCTTTAACAGTTATGGTATTTTAACACAATACTGGCTCTAAAATAATGGTCTTCTTTGCCATTTGGCTGAAGAGTCCCATGATTTGCTGTGACTATACCAAGACCCTGACCAAGTGGCTGACTTGGGGCTGTTTTCCTGGCTGTTCTGGAGCTCAGGGCTGCGGAGTGCCACGGGAGGCAAGGCGGGGGTATACCAAGACCCTGACCAAGTAGCTGACTTGGGGCTGTTTTCCTGGCTGTTCTGGAGCTCAGGGCTGCGGAGTGCCACGGGAGGCAAGG
>NC_081564.1:66822518-66825566 GCF_022355385.1 Mustela nigripes
TGGGGGCCACACGGGGCTGCAGTGCTGGGCGGCGGGCTGGCAGCCCAAGCTGAAGGCTTGCTCAGGACCACTGGAAGGCCCATTTTCCCCATGTTTCAGTAGGGACAAGTGCCTGCATACACAAAAGTGGAGAACAGTGTGCCCATCAACCAGCTACAAGTTATGGACTCAAGGTCACTTTTGTTTCATTTATCTCAAACGTTCCTCCTCTGAATTATTTTGGTGCTAATCCCAGACACACTCTTATCCCTAAATATTAACCTATATATTATCATACAGGTTAATAACTTTTTGCTCTACTTTTGAGATACCCAATATGAGACTTAATTAAGTTATAGAGTGATGTTTGTTTGTTTGTTTGTTTGTTTGAAAGAGAAATCACAAGTAGGCAAAGAGGCAGGTGGCGGGTGGGGGGGAGGTGGAGAGGAAGCAGGTTCCCCACTGAGCAGAAAGCCTGATGTGGTGCTAGATCCCAAGACCCTGAGATCATGGCCTGAGCCGAAGGCAGAGGATTAACCCACTGAGCCACCCAGGCGCCCCTAGAGTAATCTTTTGTATCAACATGTTTAAAAAAAAAAAAAGAAAGAAAGAAATATGGTCCCTGCTGCCTAGCATGAACGCAAATGGAAAAAAGACTCACTAGGGGCTCAGTTGGTTAATTAATTCTTGATTTCAGCTCAGGTCATGATCTCAGGCGGTGAGATCCAGCCCAGTGTCGGCTCGTGCTCGGCATGCACTCTGCTAGAGGTTCTCTCTCTCCCACCACACTCTGTCTTTCTCTCACTCCCTCTCTCTAAAATAAATAAATTTAAAAAAAAATCACTTAAAAAAACCAGATGACTCTTTAACATCACATACTGTCAGAAGACACGACGGACTAACCGCCAGTTCTGACTCTGACGGAGGGTGTGCACAAACAGGTCCACGTGACCTCCTAGCCTCTGCTGCCTCTCCTTCACACGAACCATCAAAGTGAACTCTTCTAGGCCCACTGAACGTTCCAGGAACTTCCTACCTCCGTGCCTTTTCTGAGACTGCTCTTCACGGCCACCACGTCCTTCCTACCCCATTATCATACCCTGCAGAGCTGGCTCAGACACTCGCCTTCCTCTACAAAGTCTTTTCGTGGTCCTGTCCGGCGCTTGGTACCTGCCTGCCCGCCTGCCACGGGCTCTGTCTGTCCATTTCCCACAAGGGACTGACCTGGAGAAATCAGCTTCTGGTAGCATGCCATCCCAGTTCAGGGGCGGCTTTGCTGACGGAGGAACGGTACCCCCTGCCAAGGGCTACGGTGGCTCAGGACGGAGAACAGAGACAGACCCCGTGGACAAGAGCAGTTAGAAGAGGCTGATGAGACAGCGGATGTGGGTGGTCCTGACGGAGGGACAAGCAAGAAAAAGGTTTGAACCCTTGTATCTACTGAACTGTCTGAGGAGCTCCAGTAGCGAGGGGCACATGAGCAGTGATGAAATCTCACCGTGGTACTACTCTGTGGCTTAAATAATCCTCATGGTACCCAAGAAAATTCAAGGCAGAGAAAATACCGAAAAGGACAGACAGAAACTCTGCACCAGAGCGTTTATAACTTAGGCATGGAAATAAACCATCTACAAAAACAACTGTAAGGCAACATGGAAGTGTTAAGTATCATGTGAAGTGTGCAAGTAAGTGCAACTTATGGAAGTCCAGAGAAGAGAGAGATGACATTAAGTGAGGGCATCAAGAACGGCTTCAGGGAGGAGGTGGCAGTCGGGTGGTGGGTAAACAATGGGTATGATCTGCCATGTGAGCGGGGGAGGAAGAACACTCGGGCATGGAGGCAGAGAAGGACAAGGCTGACCAAGGACCAGCCGGCTTCCAGGATGCTCGGGTATGGGTAAGGGGAGTATAAGGAGGAGTGATTTGAGGGCAGGGTCAAGGAGACTTGCCAAGCCCGACTCGACTTCAGTCTGTGCAGAGAGCCACTGAGTCTTTGTGAGCAGGGGCTACACGTGGTTTTAGAGGATTACCTGGGGAGCAATGGGCTCCATCCAGAGTGGGGGTGGCGAAATCGGCCCCAGGAGCAGAGGGGCTGGGATGGAAGGGCAGGGGTCCAGGCAACAGGGGCGACAGCCTTCTGAATCCAGGCCATGGCAGTGGGAACAGAGCAGCAGTGGCCAGGCCACTGAGGGTGAGGGAGGGAGCCTTGGCAGCCTGTCACAGCTGCCTCTCCCCAGAGAGAGAGATCAGGGGCAGGGAGCGCCTGGGTGGCTCAGTGGATTAAGTGTCTGCCTTCAGCTCAGGTCATGGCCCTGGGATGGAGCCCCCACATCAGGATTCCCTGCTCAGCGGGGAGTCTGCTTCCCACCACCCGCTGTTGCCCCCACAACTTGTGCACACATGTGCACGCACGCTCTCTTTCTCAAATAAATAGAATCTTAAAAAAAATAAAAAAGAACAGGAAATCACGGCTTGCAAGGGACAGGTCCAGAAATAATTCCAAGAGTTTCCTCTGTTGACAGTCATATGTTTGGAGTCCATGAGCTTTGTTACTTTTGTTTTTCACTGCAAACAAAGGGGCAGACAAATAAAACCCAGTCTCCGTCCTCTGTCTGGCTCCTTACTAATGAGTCTTTATCTTGTGATAGGGTTTCTTGGAGCTTACTCGCCTCTGGGAAAGGGCCCTCGGCAGCACACTTCACCATGCCTTTGTGTTTAGCTCAGCGGCAAGTGCCGACACAAGCCCCCTCCTGCCTCCTCCCTGCCCCCCCCACCTGCCCCTCCCACCCCCCAGAGCCTCACAGCCCAGGTTAACCGAGCTGTCTGGAAGGGCCATCAGAATTCTGCCCTGTCAGCCTCTGTCTTTCTTTTTTTTTTTATTTTTTTTTTTTTATTTTTTTTTAAAGATTTTATTTATTTATTTGACAGAGAGAAATCACAAGTAGATGGAGAGGCAGGCAGAGAGAGAGAGAGGGAAGCAGGCTCCCCGCTGAGCAGAGAGCCCGATGCGGGACTCGATCCCGGGACTCCGAGATCATGACCTGAGCCGAAGGCAGCGGCTTAACCCAC
>NC_081564.1:66825666-66926253 GCF_022355385.1 Mustela nigripes
AACAAGTAGATGGAGAGGCAGGCAGAGAGAGAGAGAGGGAAGCAGGCTCCCCGCTGAGCAGAGAGCCCGATGCGGGACTCGATCCCGGGACTCCGAGATCATGACCTGAGCCGAAGGCAGCGGCTTAACCCACTGAGCCACCCAGGCGCCCAGCCTCTGTCTTTCAAAGTTCTAAAAATGGGAACGAGCGCCTGGGAGAAAGTCTCAATACCTATTTCTGAAGGGAGACCTCCTGCTTAATTTGGTCGGGTCCTCTGGTTCAGCAGCCCTGAAGTATTCAAGGGCAATAACGATGGCAAGGGGCAAGGGCAGGCTGATCACCACTGATGGGCTTTTGGATCAGCGTCTAGGAAGTACAGCCTTCTCCTGCTGAAGTTCAGGTCCTGCTGGCAAGTGCCCTGGTCAGTCCCCAGGCCTTGACTCTGGGATCTCCACGGCCTGCCAGTACACAGACACTGATGCACAGTCCTCCTGCCGAAGTGCGAAGCCAGGAAACTGCCTCCCACAGTTGAGGGGAAAACCAGCAAGCCCTTAATGTTCCAGGGATAAAAGTTAAAATGGATTGGACTCAAGGTGCCTCACACAGTGCCTGGCCCATCTCTCAGGCACAGAACACATGTGGTCGGTAGTGCTGTTTGCCCTGTGGCTTTCCCCCAGCTCCACTCCTGGCGTAGCGGGAAAGGAAACAGGAGCCTTTGGGGCACATGAGGGTTAGGGTTCCAGCTTAGAAAAAATGGACTGTTCTTCAGAAACATGCTTATCAACTTCATTCCTGGGATTGTTCCCCATTGTATTCCCTCTCATTTCTGGAAGCCAGGGATGGGGATGGAGTGGGTGATGGGAAGGAGGAGATATTAATAACCTTGGAAAGCCACTTAGGTACCTTGATTCATCTAAGGGTAGAGGGCAACACTATACCCAGGTGGGAGCTTTCTGCACCTGGAATATTCTGCCATCACTCTTTCTTATTCATTTCTCAACTTCCCTTTCTACAGTGTGGCAAAGTCTTGATTTAACTAGAACCCTACTGATTGGGACTTTCACTAAAGGGGACAGAGAGTACAAGCACATATGCAGTAAGTGCAGAAAAACACAACAAACTTCCACAGAACCCTCCCCTGGAGATCTGTGTATCTGCAGGATTTGCCATACCTCACAGGGGGCTGTACTAGAACTCATGTGAGAAGGACAATGGACACAGAGCAAAACTGTGAATTCTTCACAAAAGATAAAAAGCAACATGTTCCTCATCTATGCCTGAAGAATTTCTTTCTCTTACCATGCAAAGCCCAGGGAGTAAGTTATGTTGAAGTTGTAGTTTGTAAGTAAATGAGTATGTGGACAGAACTAAGGAAATATGTAAGCAAAAGACACTGTATCCCCAAGCCAAGAAGCTGAATGTGGTTTTGGACAGTCCCAGACCCGGAAGAGCTTCCCGGCTAGAGGACAGCCCTGACCGCAGGGCTTGATTCACGGCACGCAGCGCTCTCAGAGCTGGGCTAACAAAGTGGGAGGGGAAGACTTGGCTGAAATGGTGAAAACTTCCAAATCCTGAGAGAAAGCAGGTAGTTTTGGTAGGGAGGAAGCACTTGAGACACTGGGAAGAAGCATGAATAGAGGCTTGTACACAAAAGCAACCGCAGTGACTTTATCTTTCGAAGGGAGATAGTAAACCCAGTCATTCCCCAAGGGATGAGATGTTTTTATATTTTACTTCTTATAAACCGACAACTTATAATTTACAAGCTGATATAGAATCTTAACATAAAACCATATACATCATAAAAATTTTTAGTAGAATGACCGCAATGCCCAGAAAAGTAGCATTTTTAGGCAGGTTCCAGCTTGGAAATACAAATTCTCTGATTTCAAAATGAGGGGTTTCATAAAGCTATTCACTGACCAAAAAAATGAACTTCTGAGATTTCAATTATTTTAAACTACTATTTTTTTATTTCATTCTTCCCAAAGTGACTTGCTGCTTATAAAGAAAGTGCCTTTGAAAATAAACAAGCAAAAATTTATATAAAATACATAATTCCAAAAATAGATGAACTTTGGGAGGCCCTTGAGAGCAAACTCTATGATTTCATATTCCTTTTTTTAAAAAAGATTTTATTTATTTATTTGACAGATCACAAGTAGTCAGAGAGGCAGGCCAGGGTGTGTGTGGGGGAGCAGGCTCCCTGCTGAGCAGAGAGCCCAATGTGGGACTTGATCCCAAGACCCTGAGATCATGACCTGAGCCGAAGGCGGAGGCTTAACCCACTGAGCCACCAGGTGCCCTTTACATTCACTTTCTAAGGGCCACTCTGAATTTTCAGCTATGATCTCTTTGATTAAATCCTACTTAAAAATTAAAAATAATATAAATCTCTACCAGACTGATAACAAGGGAATTTTTGGCCTTTGTGCTTATGCACAGAGAGGCTAACATGTATTTGAGATCGCCAGTAAGAGTGTATTAAAAAAAAAAAAAAAAAAAAAAAGAGTGTATTAAGTTCTATTAATAAATCTTCTGGGACACTGTATTCCAAAAATATACATTTTTCCTTTTTAGACTTCTAAATCTATAATTGAAATAAATCTAGTTTTAATTTTTCCCATGTTCAAAATTGTAGTTTCTTTACTTTCAAATGCTGTTTTGCAATTCAACTCCTTGGTTGCTTATTATATATCTAGTATTAATCTATAGTCATAATTAAATATTGACTCTTAATACAGATGCCCCATTCCTATGGGTTTTTAAGCTCTCAACACATTATTTTCTCAAAATTTTTACTTGAGGAATTTTTTTTTTTTTTTTTTTTTTTTTTAAATTTTTTTTTTTTTTTTTTTCAGAGAGAGATCACAAGTAGGCAGAGAGGCAGGCAGAGAGAGAGAGAGGAGGAAGCAGGCTCCCTGCTGAGCAGAGAGCCCGATGCGGGACTCGATCCCAGGACCCTGAGATCATGACCTGAGCCGAAGGCAGTGGCTTAACCCACTGAGCCACCCAGGCACCCCTACTTAAGGAATTTTTTAAAAAAAATTTTATTTATTCATTTGACAGACAGAGATCACAAGTAGGCAGAGAGGCAGGCAGAAAGAGAGGGGGAAGCAGGCACCCCGCTGAGCAGAGAGCCCGATGTAGGGCTCGATCCCAGGACCCTGAGATCATGACCTGAACCGAACGAAGGCAGAGGCTTAACCCACTGAGCCACCCAGGTGCCCCTTACTTGAAGAATTTAAGTTAGCTAGTCTTATTTCTGAAAGTACTGAACAATTTAAGGTGTACTTAAAGCTACTTGTTTAGGGGCACCTCGGTGACTCAGTCATTAAGTGTCTGCTTTTGGCTCGGGTCATGATCCTGGAGTCCTGGGATCGAGACCCGTGTCGGGCTCTCTGCTCAGCGGGAAGCCTGCTTCTCCCTCTCCCACTCCCACTGCCACTCCTCTCTTGCAGTCAAATAAATAAAATCTAAAAAAAAAAAAAAAAAAAAGCCCCTACTGTTTAGCTAACCCATTGCTAGAGCTGAGAGAACTCAAGAACACAAACTGTCTGAAAATGTTCACTTAAATCTCAAAGCCCTGGCTCGGGTTCTTTCTGCAGCATTATCAATAAAACACCCACACAGGGTTTGGGTCTTTATTTGAGAAAAGGCAGGGGTATCCTAGATTTGTCCCATTCTCATTTGCATTAAAACCATTACCTCTGTTAACCCTGAGGTCCATACACTCATCAGCATAACCTCTTCTAACTTGTACTGCCTTGATCATCTCTTTCTCTTTTTTATCAGTCCTAAAAAATACACCATAACATTTACCATCTTACCCAGTTTTTACAATTCGGCAGTGTTACGTATATTCACATCGTTGTGAAAAATCTCAAGAACTCCTTCACGTTGCAAAACTGGAACTCGGTACCCACTTAACGCCTCCCCTTCCCCTCCACTCCTGGCAACTAACATTGTGTGTTTCTGTGAATCTGACTACTTAGGTTTCTCGCATAATGAAATCATCTGTCTTTTCATGCCTCACATGAAACAATTCGCACGATGACCTCAAAGTTCATCTCTTATTGTATCACATGACAGGATCTCCTTCCTTTTTAAGGGTGAGTAATATTCCACTGCGTGTATGTACCACACCTTGTTTATCCATTCAACCACCTTTTGGCTGCTGTGAATACTGCTGCTAGGAATGAGGGTGTGCAAATAGCTCTTCAAGATCCTTTCAATTCTCTTGTACATATATACACACAAGTGGGATTGCTGGATTAAATGACAGTTATATTTTAAGTTTTTTGAGGACCCTCCAAACTACTTTCCAGAGCGGTTAGACCATTTTACCATCCAACCAACAGTGCACAAGTGTTCTGGTTTCTCCACATCTCACCAACAATTTTTACTATAATGGGTGTGTTGTTTTGTTTTTGTGTTGTTTTTTTTTTTTTTTTTTAAATAGACTCTATGCCCAGTGTGGAGCCCAGTGTGGGGCCTGAACTCATGACCCTGAGATCAAGACCTAAGTTGCAATCAAGAGTTGGATGTCCAACTGACTGGGCCACCCAGGCATCCAAGGTGGTTTTTTTTCCCCCCTAAATTAAAAAAACAACAACAACAAAAAAAACCAACTTCTATTATGTGCCTCATAGTTAAAATATACTATTCACTGAAGAAAAATGTTAAAATAGGGATTAATAAAGTATTAGTGCCACGATCCCAATATAACAATTGTTAAACATTTTGATAATATATTCCTCTAGCCTTTTTTTGAGGGGTGCAGAGATCATTTTTTTAGGAGAGGGAAACAGGTAGAATAATTTGATTATCATGCGCAAAAAGAATCAGAGAAGAATCTTACATATTGATAAAAATATTTTTACCATCACTGAAATCTCTCTAACGCTTCATCAGTTACCATACACACGTCATTCATTTTTAAAATAAAGGGGTCTTCATGTACTCCCTCACTTTTTTGGCCTTTTAAGACTTCTTACTTGTTTATTTTAGAGTGAGAGAGCACAAGCAGGGGAAGCAGCAGGCAGTGGCAGACGGAAATGCAGGCTCCCGCTGGAGCAGGGAACCAGACGTGGGGCTCCATCTCAGGACCCTGGAATCATGACCTGAGCCGAAGGCAGATGTTTAATCCACTGAGCTATCCAGATGCCCCTGGCCTTTTCTACTGTGAAGTACAACACACATACAGAAAAGTTCGTCAGCACAAACATATGACGACGAGATCAGCATAAGGCAAGCATTCATACCGCCATCAGCCGGGTCTGCCCAAGCACCTCCATGGCCTCCCTGGTTCCCACTAAGTGATGGGAATCATTTCCTTTGCTCTTATAATCATACCACCGACATTTGAATTCCTTAACACTACAGTTGAGTTTTGCCTTTCCTTGAACTTCATATTAATGGACCTTTAGTTATTATATTTTACCTGGATTTTTTCATTTGCATTGTCCTCATGAATTGCATATATATGGGGTTTGTGGTGGTTCACTCATTTGCATTCCTACACAGAACTCTATTGTTTGAATATACTGCAATTTATTCATTAATTCTGCTGCTAATGTCTAGGTTATGTCCAGGGTTTCACTATCATGAACAATGATGTGATGGACATGCCTGTACGTCCTTCCTGGCACATGAGGGTGTGCGCTCAGGTCAGAGGTCCGCTGAGAGGCAGAGCAGAGTGTGCAGTGTTCAACTTTAGTGCCCAGGCCAACCCCTTTCCTACTTTTTGTACAATGTCGTTTTTTTTGTTTTGTTTTGTTTTAAAGACTTCCAACAGGGTGCCTGGGTGGCTCAGTGGGTTAAAGCCTCTGCCTTCGGCTCAAGGTCCTGGGATCAAGCCCCGCATCAGGCATCAAGCCCCATCATCAGCAGGGAGCCTGCTTCCCCTTCTCTCTGCCTGCCTCTCTGCCTACTTGTGATCTCTGTCAAATAAATAAATAAAATCTTAAAAAAAAAAAAGACTTCCAACAACCTCACCAGCCCTAGTCTGTTGCTTCTTATCCCTGATCCTGCCCCTCTATGAAACCTTCACTGGAAACTGTTAAAGCCTACTTGGTGGCTGTCACACTTGCATCCTGGCCAGTGTGGCCTTCTGTACTCTGGTCAGACTTGTACCTTCCCAACACAACACCATGAAGAAACGACTGTGCAGTGTGTACCTATTGTACGCAGGGTCTCAGGCTGAGCGTCAGGGATAATAAAAGGAAGATGGCAGGGCCCTGACATCATGTGTTACGACGGAGCTGGGAAGAGGGGCACACAGGAACGAAGGTGAGTCTCACTGGAGGCAGCACTAAGCGGCTAGGACCTGGGGTAGATGAGGAATGTTACGGAAGGAGGGGGAAGGTAGGGGTAGGGTGTTAGGTGAATGCCTTGGGGAGGAGAGTTGATCTTGGCTGGGCCTCGAGGGAAACATAGGCTGAGCAGATGAGCAGAGGCCACGGCTGGGGCATGCTATGTTTAGAGAACAGGGAAGGATGAGCGTTACCTTCTAACAATGATCCGAGTCACCTATGGCTGCACGGGGGCAGAATCTCTCTCCCTAATGGCCAGTTGAAGAGGAAACTTGCAGCCAAATAAGATATATAACATAATAAAAAAAATTAAAGTCTTCCCATTAAAAACATTGCACTTAGTCACATATGTGCATCAAACAGAACTTCAAAATATAGTTCTAAATATAAGTATGGTACTAGGCCACTGAGAAGGGACCACTTGGAAGGGTCACATTCCCTTCCAAGGCCTAGAAAGATTTGCGATGTTACTGTCACAGGCCACACAGGACTCCAAAAGTGGCCCTCACATTCTGTTGGTCATAAAGGGGCAGGTCAGGGAAAGACTATTTGACCACAAATACAACATCAGCAGCTAGCAAAAACTCACAGCATCATCTTTCCATGTAAACAACAGCAAAGGACTTGCAAACTTTTTTGAGGCTTCTCTGCTAGATGGCGTAGGCTGATCCTGGGGGTTAGGGCACCCCCTGAATGCAGAAGTGAACAGTGGTGCACATGGAGGCAGGAAGCCTGGATCTGGGCCTGCACGTGCCCCTACCAGTCCTGTGACCAGGGACAGTGAGTTGACTCCCTTAACTTTCTCTATTTGTAAAATAAAGGGCTAAGCAGGGTTTTCTAGAATATCTCTTATCACTCTGTTCTTGCAACTGATGCCAAGTGAAGGAACATTTTTTTGGCCCACGTCCTGATGGATGAAGGAAGCTCATGCCTCCCTTCTCTGTAGCTTTCTTTAAACAACAAAATTTCCCACAAACCCTGAGACTTCAGTGCTTGATGCCGCTCCTGAGAAATGAATGAACTCCAGAAAACATTGTTTAACACAGATTTGGTTAGCCTGGGCTCCTGGAGAGGAGATGTGGAGGACAAAACAAAACCACCGAGGAAATGAACTAGAAGCCTTGAACTTGGCAGCCTTTTTCAGACCTTCAATAACACGTGCATGCTCCTCTGCTGAGGATAAGAGTGGAAAATTTAAAACAAGGAAGTGGCTTCTCCTATTTCCCCTCAAGGAGTGACTGCATTCCAAACCATCTGTTTTACTGGACTGGAAAGTGGCATACTTGTGGAGTCAGGTCAACTCTTATGGGGAGGATGGATATATCTGCATGGGATTGATAGGTCTTTTCATAAGTATATACACTAAAGTGTCTTTTGAAAATCCCCAAATCAGGGAAAAATCCATTAATAGCGAGTTTTCAACTTCTGTGTCCTGAGAATAGCATGTATCCTGAGGAGATATGGGCACAACAAAACAGGTAGTACAAGAAGTTGGTTATGGAAAGACCAGATCTTCAGAGCTGGCAAATGCGGCTCAGCCTTACTTTACAACACAGAACTTTCTAGATGGAGTGATGGGTGAATGAAATAACTTAGTCCTGCCAGAGCTACTGATGTGAGCACAAAAAACAGTGAATAAACTTTAAATTATTATAAATCAAGGCGTATTTCTAACCTACTATTTAGAAAGTATCTTCCTATAACTCCCTTCAAACTAAAATGTCAAACCAACCAATGAGTTAACTACAATCACTCAGGAACTGATCTCTTGTGAGAGTTCAAACTAGTGACTGAGGCTTGGGCTGAGGTCACTCACTTGCTCTTCGAAAAAACGAGGCCTTGAGATCCTTAAGGAAGGAGACGGCATCAGCTCACTGTCCTTGAATGACCCTGGCTTTTCTTCAGGGTCATGACCTCCACAGATGTGCAACTTCTGCTATCTTTTCATGAATAGTACATAAAAGTTCTTATAAGACACCAGAAAGTAAGATTCACATGCGTTGTCTTCTTTTCCTTCCTTCTCTGTGCCAGGACCAGGGGCCCTTGGTCTTACTCCCACTAACGTACTTGCGGGCTGCAGGTCTCATGAGCTGTGGCTCCTGATCCACAGCTCCTGATCCGTGACCTAACGTGGGGAGCAGAGAGCTAAGCTTGGTGAAGGTGTATCAAACAAGGCATCTCAGGCTGTGAATTAAGGGGCTCATAGTCATCAACTAGTGACAGAATGTATGACAAGGACCTTGAGCCTCCTATTTCGGTTGTTTAGAATGTACTGTCCTAGTTCTTGGTTTTGTTCTAGCGAAGTGCGGTTGATGGATAAGCGGGAAAATAACATTGGCTAATGATTACTGAGAGCTTACTTAGTGCTAGAACTCTGTACTTAGTGTCTCTTGAAGTTCCCCAGCGACCTCAGGAGGCAGGTCAAGGTTATAAGACAGATCCACCCATGAGGTGAGACACTGCACAGAAGGGGTTAAGAACCTGCCCAACACCACACAGGTGTGAGACTCGCTCTGAAGGCCTACAGCATCCTACCTGTCTCCCCATTTCTGCGCTTCAGGGCACTGGTTTGGGGGTCTGTATTGGGTCCACAGCCATTTATCATTTTCACATTCTAGGAAATCAAGGTATCTCAAAACCCTGAGGGGTTCGAGCCGTTTCTTTCCTTAGTCATTTGCTTACCATTCCTTAATTATTATTTTTAAAAGATTTTATTTATTATCTGAGAAAGAGAGACAGAGATAGCGAAAGAGAGCATGAGTGAGGAGAAGAGGGAGAGGCAGGCTCCCTACTAAAGCAGGGAGCCAGACTCAGGACTTGATCCCATGACCCTGGGATCATGACCTGAGCCGAAGGCGCCAGACGCTTAACTGACCAAGCCAACGAGACGTCCCATGATTCCTTCTTTAAAAAGGAACAGAACAGAGGAAGTTGTTTCTTTGAATGCTACTTTAGAAACTGTGCCCGCCCTATGCAGGAAGCCTCTTTAAGGGACAACCAACAGTGGAGTGAGGAGCAGTTCTCAGTCAATACTAGCTGAACACGTACACAAAAGGCAAGAAAATCCCTACTGCAAATAGTAGCTTTGTAAAAAGAAATATGCTAGCCACTGGATGTTGGAGATATTTATTCAAGGACTCAGAGGTCCAAGGACTGTGGGGGCCATAAATAAATACAATGATCACATGGTTCCTTGCACCCCACTCTACCCTGGTCTGAAAACCCCTCAACACTGGATTTGGTGTTCTTCTTCAGTAGGGACTCTTATCAGTGAGAGGCTATGGGGGGAATGGAAAGAACATGCACAGAGGACCAAAACACTCACTGGTTTTTCATTTTCAGATCCCATAACTTAGGGCTGGATGGTTAGAGATGAAGGCAAATCTTTTACAGTGCCTACCTGGCATTATTTCTCATCTCTGTGTCAGGAGGAATAATGCCGAATGTACCAATTTGGTAAGACTGAAATTTAATGGCAGGAATCATTAGAAATGATGAAAGAGCTAGACAAACTATTTGAATACCCTCTTTGGTGAAATTCCTCTAATGCACATTAAAAAAAAAAAAAAGATTTTATTTATTTATTTGAGAGCGAGAGAGTGAGAGAGAGCATGAGAGGGGAGAAGGTCCCAGCTCCCGTGGAGCTGGGAGCCCAATGTGGGGCTCGATCCCGGGGCTCTGGGATCATGACCTGAGGTGGGGCAGTCGCTTAACCACCTGAGCCACCCAGGCGCCCCTCCTCTGATGCACATTTAAAAATACAGACTGTGCTTTCATTCCCCCCAAATATGGTCTTTTGCTATAAACCCATTAAAACTGAATGGAGATCACCCCTCACTAAAAGTTACCACCCACACTAGTCTGTGTAACATTCTGGGATACAACTGAAACCATGGCCACAATGCTCTGAATGCAACTCAAATTCACCAAAGCTTATCTCTGTGTGATGAAGAGAGAAAACCATTTATTCATTAATCCTTTATGGAACCTGCTTCTCTCTTCGGGGTTCAGGCTATGAGCACCGCAACCAGCCAGCAGAGGCGAAGGGCTGGCTTTGTGACTTTGATACATTTTTAGCAAATAAGAGCTATGCCTTTCAAGGGGAAAAGTCCTCCCTGGTATTAAGTTTTTGCTAACTTGGGGGCCTAAAATAAAAGTCAAATGGAGAGCATCTGCAGAAGGGCAAAAAAGAGTCGAAGGACTTCACTCCTACTTATTATCAAGTGTATCCATTAAATACCTCCTGTTTCGTGACACGGAGAGGGAGATAATAATGGCAAGACCGTGAAAGGTCTCATTTACAGCATCTTGTCATAGGAACTCCTGAAAATTAAACAAGGCTGTTTCTAGCGGCTCCCGCTATCAATTAGCTAGCAGCCACTTCCCCCGCCGTAATAACTGCCACATGAACTCGGTGCATTACCTCTGGGCCTGCTAATCCCAAACACAGGAGGTTGCAGGCGAACGCGGCACCGAACAGACGGGACTACGACCGCGCGCCCTGCTAGTCAGATTTTGTTATACAAAATGAAATGATTCAGGACGTCAGAATATTTGAGGTAATTTTAGCCTAGTTCCGCTCCTTAAACATATGAACTAGATTATATACTTTGTAATAGTTTAACCTTCACTTACCCAAATATCTCTGCCACAGAGCTACATGCTTCTCTTTTTTTGGGTTCCTCACAGTTCCACAAAATTTAAACACTGATCTCTGGTCTACGTTACAAGGTTATGCTGCCAATAAGGTGACTCGTGTCATGTATAAAGGTCTTCAGTTTTGAAAATGAAAGAAGTCAGTCCCGTGAAACTGGCACTTTGGGTTGAAAGACGAAGGTCACGTGCAAAAATACAACAATCCCGTTCCCCAAAGTCACCTTTTTTTTTTTTTTTTTTTAAATCTATGGAAGTAGCCCCTGACCCGATGCGCGACCTGGGGGCTACTTCCATAGATGTAAGCCCTCTCCCTCCATCAGCACACCTTCCTGATGGGGTTCCTCAGGCCCTGGTACTGATGGAGTCCCCATGGCCCCAGCCATGAAGTACTGGACACTAAGAAAGAGTTAATGCTCCTCCTGAACTCTGGAAGAAATCGCATTTCGTCAGTGAGGTTTGGCAATGTGAGAAACCCTGTAACCAATTTCATTTCCTGATAAATGAATGGTCCAGGGGGGAAAGTCGGCCAGTGAGTTTCGGAACTGTTGAGAGCTCAGCCTTTACTGAAAGACTCCTGGAAGGAGCCAGCCTGTCTGTTGCTTATCACAGCTGAGCCAGCCGGCCCCATGCAAACAGGGCAGCCGCCAGACTCGGTTCCCAGCTTCCCAGCTGACGGAAGCAGCGGGGAGAGGCGGGCACAAACATGTGCAATCCCTTTAAGAAATGACACTGCGAGCATATCACCACTGCCCACCCCCCGCCGCATTATACTGGCCTTTTTAACCTGTATGTCTGGAAACACATGCCTATTAAAATTATTCTAGAGCAGCAGGTTTAATGGTCTTCATCATTTACACTTAATTCCACCCCCCATCTCAAACCAAAACACCCTCAGCATCCAGATCAGATTCCGATTTGGGGGGAAGCAGTGTCTAAAAACAGACAAAGGCTCAGGCAAACAGCCGTCACATGCAGAAAGTCAATCGGAGGGCAGTTCTGGAAGCCAGAAAGTACTTCAAAGTACCCACACCAGTTTACCTGAAATCTAAGTAGCCTAATGAATCACAAGGCCATTTACCTTCCAAGCTTGAAATGAAATAAATACTTGTAGGTTTCAGTAAACTCAAAGGCAATTCTCATAAATATAACCATATAGGCTGTATTTATAATTCAAGTTTTAAAAAATCTTAAAGAATACTTCTTCACATTAATTCAGAATTGGTCAAAGCATATACTTTAAGATACACTCACTGAATTCAAGTAAATTTTCGCCAAAGGTTAACCTGATTTTAAAATACCTAATTTGGCCTTGCTTAGAAAACACACAAAATTACCCTATATAAAATAGTCAAATGAACACTCGAAGGCAGAAGGGGGAAAAAAAGAAAACTCTAAATAATAGCTTGAGGCCCTTAATTATAAAAAATAAAGCAAACAAAATCTGAAACTAGTGAGCTTTCAAGAGACTTGCAGGCTTGGCCTGGCGGCGAGGAAACCTGGAGCTGATTAGCCCCTCCCTTGCCAATTCTGGTCCCAGCCGGAGGAGGAAATGCGGGGGGTTTACAGGGAGGGAGAAGGCGAATTCCATCCCCCAAGAATAAGGCATAAAACAAGGGAAGAGGGAAAGCCAATGGGTCCTTCAGCTTCTACTTTCACCATTTAATCCATAAGTTTTTTTCTCTTTTTCCATGGTTTGGGGACCACAAGACACATTCTTTCTTTGACTTCAGTCGTCGATTCTTGGTGACAGTGGGCTGGGCTGTCTTCAGGCCCAGGCTACGGAGAGAAGTCTATGGATTCCCTCGAGGGAATCAGTACTAAGTTGGCTTGATTTAGGACAAGTAATCTGATGACAGAAAGGAGAGAATGAGGCAACGGGAGTTTCCTAGATCTAAGTCATGACCCTGATCGGTCATGCGAATTGAAAAAGATGGCCACCTTCGCACCAGGTCTCTTTTGGGTCTCTGCAGTTTATAAATCAAGAGAAAAAAAAAATTCTAAATATTGGGTTTATGAACCCCTTCAAATTTTAATTATCCATGTGTAAAATAACCGTGCATGGTACTTCTAAATTCCGGAAAAAAAAAAATAAGCGAAACTGGAGAAACTGAAATGTTTAAAAATAGGGCTCATTACCTGTGGTAGGGACATTAGTCTGGTTCTTAACATGAAAAGAGTTATTTAAAGGTTAATCGTCAGTGCTTTGTAGAACAGAGCTACAAATGACTACTGTATTTAATAGCCAAAAGCACATCTGAGGCCTTTAATTAATCCCAAGAACTGTTTCTTGTCAGTATTCTGCAAAGCACATGGGTTTCTTATGCAGTAAGTTCCCGAAGAATGAACATGTTTTTCTGTTTTCTTCTGAATGTGGCTGCTTCTGGAACCTTGTTCAGAAGCTTGATGGGATGGGCTGGAGTGGGGGGGAAGGCTTACCGAGTGGGAGGGAGGATGCTGAGACCGCTGTGGGAAAGGCCTGAACATTGGGGGTGGGGATCTGGGGGCGAGGGGTGGGTGGGGGGAGTCAGGCAGACAGGACAGGATTTCCCTCAGAGGCTCATGGACTAAAACTGTCGATTCAACTTCTGCCTTCTTGCTGGTGAAGGGCGGTCAGCAGGCTTTTTGTCAGGTAGGGGATGAATGAGGACTCAAGATCCCAGGGTCTGGACAGTTGGGAATGTGTACTCAGGGTACACATACCCTCCTGGGTACTCAGGAGGAGGAGCCGGGGAAACCCCCTCTTTCAGTGTGTTTTTCCTTCCTTCAAGGTTCTTTGTATACGTGAGTCACAGTCCTCACCCCTTTGAGAGCTAAGCAAGCCGGGGGCACGCCAAGCCTGAAATGTGGGGTCCTCTCCCACTATTCTGTATGCCCGTCCTCAGACTTCCACCCAAGGATCAGAGTCACTTGGAAACGTTGAGTGTAGCTTCAGCAAACAAGTATAAGCAGCACTCTATAGCCGAGGACATGTACACACAGACAGGCGCAGTGAAGGATGACCAGGGAGCCGACGAATGGGTCAAAGAGAAAACACATTTCTGGATCCTTCCTTGGGAACCTGGCAATGGGTATGATGAGCTAAACTATAGATGTGAAATTCCGTCCACATTTTGATGATGGCGGGAGCGGGTGATGCTATAAAATGTCAGGATTTTTCCAACACGGAGAATCCAAAACATTTACTACTGTGAGTCTTGGAAAGGAGGAATGGCAGTTTAAGTTTTGAGGTGGGGAAGCAGAGGGATCAAAAGAATGTTTACTCTGTTTTATAGAAAAAAAAAAAGTTTTATGAAGTGCTCTTTCCAGTGGAAGACATAATTATTATTTTCTGCTGGGAAACATTCTGGCTAGTTTACAGTAAGGATCTGATATAACATGGGAAGAGTTTAAACCCCACACATTTAAAAGCTTGCTAGCACACATTTTCCTCTGTTGAGACTAGGGTAATGTTTACCCTTCATTTTGATAGAGCAATGTCAGAAATGTGTTAGCAGGAGCACCCTGTCACCGCAGAAGCAGAACGGCATCCACATGAATTCTCAGCAAGCAGGCAAACAAATAAACCCGACCCACACTTAATCTCACTACTCAAAGTAAGTAAATGTTTTCCTTTTGGGGAAGGATCTTCCCGTCTGTGCGTCTGTGTGTCCACATTGGGATGACTGAACTCACAAACACATACACACAAGCATGTATGTATAAATATAGACACGAACATCGTTGCCATCATATGAAAAGTGTTATGATGTTTTTGAGTCTGGAAGACATATTAAAAAAAAAACTGCCATGGCTTTCTAGTTTTAGATGACACTATAAATTATTTTCCTACTTTTGGTTTACTCTCCATGCTACAGAGATTATGCCAGAAGTAAACTACTGAATGTATGTTCTGGTAAAACATCATATTGTAATTGTTCAAGTAATTTACCCCTCCAGTGTAATAAGAAGCACTGTGTTGTCGAGGGTTTGAGACTACAGGCCACACAAAATGAGCTTCGTACTTTTTATATGAACGTTTATCATATAAAAAGGCAGGAACAATATAAAGTGTAGCATGTTCCCATCCTGACAACTGGGAAGAAGTGAGTTGTACATTCTGCTTTCAAACAATCTGTGGAGGTGCCGAATCGGTGTGGTTTCAGTGACGCCCAGAGTTCTCCCCGGGAGCGCCACCGACAGGCTCCGGATGCCACATAGCACACCACTGCTGCCAGGCCCAAGAACTTTTTGGCAGATGAGATGCTTAGATGGAAAACTTTTTTCTTGTTCCACCTAAAGCAGCTCGGTCTTTGAGGGCAGGGGTTAAATTGCTTTTATTCTGGCATAAGGACGAGCTCTGGGCTCTGTGAAAGGGACACAGAGGAAGAACGCTCTTGAGTTCTCTGTAGGACTGCAGCCTGTAAAGCTCCTTTTCCCCAAATCTGAACTCTTTAAAGGATCCAACTGCCAATTAGCTCTTTGCACAAGTGGTGAAACACACAATACCCTGTACAGCCAGCCAGCCTCACGAAAGTACTTTTTCCTCTTGGCAATGTTTTTCTGGTCTCCAGTTACATTTTTGGTTTTTTGTTTGGTTTGTTTCTTAAAGATTTTAAATAATCCTTACCCCCAACGCAGGGCTCGAACTTACAACCCCGGAGATCAAGGAATTGCATGCTTTACTGACTGAGCCAGGCAGGCGCCCCTCCGGTTAAATTTCTAAATTGAACTCTGGCCATCTGTTAGGTGAGAATGACCAAACTGTTTCCTTTTTGTTTGTTTATTGAGATTATCCTATCATGACATTTGCTAATTTCAGTGTTCAATGTAATCAATTTTGCTCTTTGGATGCATTTCTGTAACTGTCAATGATGATATAGTCCAGTTCCCTCACGCGAAGAAGCCCTCCCTCTCTTGACTCTTTGCACCTACCCTTGGCCCAAAGCAGCCACGACCTGCTTAAGTCCCAGTTTTGCCTTTTCTAGCATTTAAAAAAAATTATTATTTTAAAAGATTTGACAGAGAGAGAGAGAGAGCGACAGTGCCCATGTGTGAGCACACGGTGGGAGGGGTGGGCAGAGGGAGAGGGAGAGAGTCCTAAGTAGACTCTGCACTAAGCGTGGAGCCCAAAGCTGGATTTCATGACCCTGAGATCATGACCTGAGACGAAAACAAGAGTGAGATGCTTAACTCACTGAGCCACCCAGATGCCCCGTATTTTATTAATTTCTAATCATTGGATTTAACTCTGATGATGCTAGTGTTTTTACAATTACTGAGATTTGCTCCATGGCTCAGAATCTGGTCTTCGTGTAAATGTGCTATGTGCATTCAAAAAGAATGTGAATTCTCCCACTGTTAGGTGAGATGTTCTATGAATACCAATCAAGTCAGAGTGTATTTTCCAGATCTCCCATGTCTTCGTTGATTCTTTTTTGTCTAGTTATTCTACCAAGTGCTGAGAGAGGAATGTTAAAATCTCCGACAATGATAGTAGAAATGTCTCTTTCTCCCTTTAATCCTGCCAGTTTTCTGCTGCATGATTTTGATGTTCTGTTACTGGTCCCAATACACCTACAAATTTATGCCCTCCTGTTGAATTGTCCCTTTGACCATTATGAAATATCCCTTCTTTCATCCTAGGTTTTGGTGTGAAATCTGTTATTATCTGATATTAACAGACACTTTAAACCTTTTTATGTTTCCTGTTTGCATGACACCTTGTTCCCCCCCCCCCATCATTTGCTTTCAACCTATCTATATCTTTAAAGTTAAAGCATCTCCTTTGCAGACATCATATAGCGGGGTCTTATTTTATCCATTCTGACATTCCCTGCCCTTTAATGAGTGTTTAGTGCATGAATATTTTATATAATTATTGCTATGACTAAGTCTGGGTCCACCACCTCATTTCCTGTTTTCTATTTGAATCTTTTGTTTTGTTCCTTTGGTTCTCCTTTCCTGCCTTGTGGGGGAGGGGAGAACCATCAAACTATTTTTTTAGATTTCTACTCTGTTGGCTTTTTAGCTATTCATTTTTGTATTATTTTTATAGTGGTTGCTCTAGGGATTGCAATATATACTTCTTTAACTTTTCACAGCCAACTTACAGATAATAGTTTACTTCTTCATGTAAAACACAGAACATCCTACGGGACCACATCCATCCTCGCCTATCCTTTATGCTATGATCAGCACTTACTCAGACAGCTACCACTCTGGTAAATACTCGTCCTTTTCCAAAAATCCGAGTTTCCATCTGGGATCATTTCCCTTCAGCCTAAAGAACTTCCTTAGCATTTTTAAAAATGCAAGTGTGCTGGCAACAAATTCTCTTGGTTTTCTTACACTTGATGGTGTCTTATTTGCATTCTTGAATGATCTTGTCACTGGATATAGAATTATGAGTTGACAATTGTTTTTCTTTCATACTCGAAAGGTTTTGTCCCATTCTCCTCAACACTCCACAGTTCCTAATCAGAAGTAATCTGTTAATTGACTGTTGTCCTTCCCTATGTACTATGCTATTTTCCTCTTGGTCCTTATCACTGCTTTCAGTACTTCTCATGATGGTGCGTGTTGATGTGGGATTCTCTGTGTTTATTCTGCTTTGTGTTAGCATCTTATATTTGCAAATTTGTCTTTTTTCCACTTGGTTCTTTTTTATTGTTTCTATTTCTCGGTTGAGACTTCTCATTTCTCTGCTGAGACTTTCATGCATTGAAAACACGTTTTATGCAATGAAAACGTTGAGGAGAGTTCTAGTAGCTGCTTTAAAATCCTTGTCTGTTAGTTCCAACATCTGGTTCATCTTGGGGTTGAATTCAATTGATTTTCTTTTATGTAGAGAACGTGTTCCATTTTCTTGGTTCCTTGGATGTCGGGAAATTTTGGACTGCATCCTGAATAATATTAAGTTGTGGAGATTCTTGTCTGGGTTTGAGCTGCAAACTCTGTATTTTACATAGCAGGCCTCTCGTTCAGAACTTTTTCTTTAGCTCAGCTTCTTAAAGTCTAATCTATAGATGTGCAATTCAAAGTTTAGTCAGAGGTATGGGTAGATGCCGTTTAGGATCCCCTTCTCTGATTTCTCTTCTCCGGGGATTCCTCCACTATTTTCAGATTTCATAGAGTCTCTGCTTCTCCTTTCTGGTTCTGCAGGACGGAAAGGTTACAACTTTCCCCATGCACCCCTTTTCTGTGGTGTGGGCCATGGACTACAGTTAGCCCCAGGCTAAATGCCTCAGAGACAGGAGGTAAGTCTGTTATTTCCCATCCTGCAAATCAAAGTACAGTCGCCACCAGAGTCTTCCTGCATCTGTTCACTCTTCTCTTTCTTCAGAGTAGCAAGTCTAGTCTTCTTTCAGACTTCTGGTTTTTGGCTGAGCTGCTCTGTTTCTGATACATGGTTCAGGGATCACTTGCAGTTGGGGACAGACACCGGATGCTGTTTGGGGATCCCTTCTCATGCTTTCTCCCTTCTGGGATTCCTCTACTCTCCTCAGCACTCATGCTTTCCCAGCTTCACTTCTGTGGTTCCTCAGACCAGAAAAGCCAAGTTTTTCCATGTAAGCCCCTCACCACCATGGAGTAAACTCCAGGGACAGTGCTTAGCCCCAGGCTAAAAGCCAATGACATGGAAACTTATGTATATAAGCTCCAAGCTCCCTCCTCTAAATGAGCAAGAACTCTCTGTGGGAGTTTGTTTGCTTCTACTCAGTCTCCAGTGCCTTCCCTACAGCTGTATTTTGTATTATTTGTCAAGGCTTTACAGCGGTTTCTGTAGGGGGTGTCATGTGGTGGGACCTTAGTTCATGATGCCCAGAAGCAGGTGTTCTCAAGGTGATTTTCAACCACACTGTCTTCATTCAATAACATTTGATGAGTAGCTATACTGTGCAAGGCAGTGTATTGTGCTAGACTCTATGAGGGGGATGTAAACCAAAAAAAAAAAAACCAGAGCGAAGAACTAATAATGAAATGGAGAGATTAAAATATATTCACATATTTGTATATGAGATAGCATGGGAACTTTTTTTAGTAGCTTAAAACTGAAAATAATCCAAATGTCTACCAATAGTAGAATGAATAAACCTGGACTATATACACAACCTAATACTAATACATGAGTGGAGAGGAACAAACTCCAGGTAAGCGAAAAAATCTCACACATAATGCTAAATGAAAAAATAAAGGTGCAAAGAAAAATAAACTTCATGACTCCATTTATGAAAAGTTCAAAAATGAAAAACCATATTGTTTGGGAATATATACACGGATGGTAAAATTATGAAGAGTAAGACAGTCACCTCCAAAGTCAGGACAGTGTTTTTATTTCTAGGACTTTTGGGCGGTTGGCAATATTCCATTTCTTTGATCGGAAGAGTGACTTCATGGATATTCACTTTATAATTATGTAGTCATCTATACATGATATTGCTCACAGTTAAAAGAGCAAGAACAGGGGGTGGCTTTATTAATAAATGAAAACTTATTACATTCTTCATACAATGCATGACCAGGAACTGGTTATTATTATTCTTATGACTCAAAAGACTTCTGGAAATGGGTATAAAACATGTTTCTTCCAATCTCACTGTAAGACTAGTGAGCAATAATATAGTTTGATAACACACACAGGTCAGGTTTAACTTCTCCAATGCCAAAGGAAAACTGACTTTAATTGCTTTTTAAAAACTGTTTCTTTATTTTAAATGTAAAAGGGTCATTTCTACTTGAAAGAGCACGGAAGGAATCTTTTTGATCAGCACAGACCCTTTCTGGACACAAATAATTAGCCTCTAATTGATCATTTTTTAATCTTGGGGTTTTTGTATCTTCGATTTTTTAAAGCGGGGCACACTGGTAGTGATCTCCATAGTGTAGTAATCAGCACTGTGTTGGTCAGAGATCAGGAAATCTCCTGGAATAGTTGTCCACATTCATGTATTTTGTTGTGATTGGGCTGAAGACTTTACCTAAAAGTTTTTCAAAATGGATTAGGCTGCTTCTAATTATCATGCAATGCCTGAGGTACTCCCTGCTACCCTCAGAGCTCTTAGGCAGGAATCCTGAAAGAAAGCTGGATGTGAATTGCCAGGAAAACAAAAATTGTTACATTCGTTAATTATCCCCAATTCACTGATAGGCATGAACAGTATTATGTTCTTCATAGAACCAGGCTTTCAAAGTCTCGAGGCCTCTAACACCAACAGATGCAGTACAAAGAAACTTTAACGGGTATGGCCAGATGCTCACCAACACCCTCAGTGTGACTATTTACGTGCCGATTGCTGCTCTTTCCAACTTGCCCCAGAAATTAAAGCCACCATAACGAAAGTAGTTTTGTTCCTCCAAACGAACCAGTTTTGCTATATGTAAGGAATTAGAGTAGCGGACTTTGGTTTCTTTAAAAAGTCTTTTATCACCTTAAAAACTTCAAATAAGAACATCTCTTTAAAACTCACTAGAACACAATTATTTCATTTTCTTATTCCTTCACTTAAGAAAATTACATTTTTCCCTCTGACTTGAGTACTAATAAGCAGAACCCACAGAACAAATTATTATAATTCATTAGTCATCCTTTTTTCAGAATTAGTTCATTTTTCACTTACTACCCATTAAAAAGAAGTAATTTTGTAACTAACAGGGAGCTTTGGTCATTACACAACACTTTGTAAGGATTACAGCAAATGACTTGAACAGTAGCTGTAAAGGCACTGGAACAATCTCAGTCATTAGCCTATGGTCAACCTAGTGGAGAAGTCAGGATGGAGACAGATGAACAATGGGATCTGGGTCGATTTTTTTCTAACCACCACAGTAGACTCTCTCCTTAGGAAATTTCTGTTTGTGAATTACAAAGTTCTACCCATACCAAAGCAAATAATTCTATCAAAACTAATAGCAGAGATTTAAAGATAAAACCACACAGTTTTGGGTTTCCTTTTCCACGGGAGAGTATCAACATTTTCCACAGCTGCCCTTGCAGGGCAAACATGTGTCCCTCGGTCGCTGGAAAGCATGGCTGGAAAACTGGGCAAAGAATTCTTTGACTACAGAACAGTCAGATTTTTATCATTTTTCAATTATGTGTTTTGGTTTTCATGACTATATTTAAGATGTAATGATAACAAAGACTGAGTTTTATACTTTGGGATAATGAAGTAAAAACTAGGTTTACTCTATTTCACATTCATTGCAAAGAAGAAAAAAATCCCATCAGCTGCTTATTAAATCTACCAAAGGTTTAATTAAACAAAAATAGTGTAAAATATTATAGCAAATACCATGTGTCAGACTGTTTACTAGGAATGGCTATTCTAAAAATAAGTATGACATGAGGCTGCTGCAGGTGTAGTACCGTTTTAATACTAGGTATGAGAAAATGCTCTATGTACGAGCTTTCGATAAAGTGGCAATGGGTCTCACTTAGGGTTACTCTACAACACTGAGTAAGATACTGCTGAAACCAAGAACTAGGTGTACTATGAATGCTTTAGGTTAAACAAGTTGATCTGACAGCAAATAGATTTATGATTTAGGAGGAAACAAAAATTTAAGATTTAAAAGAAAGAACAGTTGAAATTTACAGCCCAAAGATAAGACAGAACTGAAATAATCTTGGACAAGCCATTAGATTCTCGTTAGCCTGCTCCCTCACTTAAAAAATATATAAATTATCTGTCTATTTCTTATAATTGTTGGGAAAACTGAGTAAGAACACCTATATAAAAATACCCAGCACAGGGGTGTCTGGGTGGCTCAGTCTTACTAGGTGTCCGACTCTTGGTTTTGGCTCAGGTCATGGTCTCAGGGTCATGATATCGAGTTCTGCATCAAGTTCCGCACTCACCGTGGAGTCTGCTTGAGATTTTCTCTCCCTCTCCCTCCACCTTGCACACTCTCTAATAAATAAACAAAATCTTAAAACAAAACAAGATCTAGCAGAGGACCTGGCACAGAGCAAACACTCAATAAATGTAATTAGTTGATAAAATAATGAAGAAAAAAGAGCCAAAAGGGGAATATTTATGTCAGAACGAAGAGCAGATATAACATTTTAAAAGACACAGAGTCTAACTTTTTCCTACTATTTGTTTAATTTATAAAATAACTGCATTATCTTGTATTGGAATTACATGTAAAAGAAATCTACTTTCATCATGCAAAAGTTATCTGTCTTTTGTAGGAAGGGAAAATAGAACCACTCTGAGTCAATCAAAGCTAACCAGTAACCCTAGCCATCACCTCCTTAGCTTTCATGGGGGCAGGGATTTGTTAAAAACCAGGCCATACAATAGTGATTCCCTAATCTGGTAAGTCATCTGGACCACTCAGAGAACCACTTAGAAAGACAGACTCCCAGAAAAAATGTGGTGCCTGGGGGACTCAGTCAGCTCAGCATTCTTGATCTCAGTTCAGGTCTTGATCTCAGAGTTGTGAGTTCATGCCCCATGTTGGGCTCCATGCTGGGTGTGAAGCCTACTGAGAAATATAAAAATATAAGAATCCCAAGTTCATCACCAAACCACTGAGAATCTGAGGTGAAGAGTCAGAAATTTGCATCTGAAAACAGTGCACTAGAAGAAACCCTCATCTTGATGGAAGGAGAAACGGCATGAGCAGATTTGTTCTTACATAAGACCCATACAGAAAGGATTCTAACATTCACATTATCAAAGTTCTATCACACTTTCTACGGTCCTTGTCCTCAAAAAATTGCTCGGAGGGATTTTACACTGAGTGACTGACTCTTCCTGGATGAGATTTCCTGTTTGCTTCCCCACCGATGTGTAGACTGGTGACTTGGAAAGCTCAAACAACATCATGCACACGTGTGTGTTGGGGTCTGTGTGCATGTGTGCGTGTGCATTTGAGATCATGTACTTCCGAAGACAGTTCTCACAGGGGGATCCAATGGTCCTAAAAATCAGCTGCCAGCATTACCACAGTGGTCTCCTGAACCACTAATGAGCTGGTGTTTATTGTTCCAGAAGACAAAGAAGTAACTTGTGAGTAAGACTTGGGTCTTCGTCTTTCCTGGACAAGAAACTCAAGAAGCTGAGAACAGAAGGGAGAGCCACTCTGACTTTTAAACTTCTGCAGAGATCATTTTGAATCTGGGAAAACCTCAACAGGAATGTCACCAGTGTCCCTTTTCTTAGGATGCAAGCCCAGGACAGACCTGTACTTTTCAAGCTTAGCGCTTCCTAGAGTCCAGCCAAAAGTAAAAAAGAATTGATAACATTCCAAAAAGAAGAGAGAGAACAGTAAGAAAAAATTAAGTCTAAATTCATAAAAAAATACAGAAGAAAAAGCCAAACAAGGCC
Source organism: Mustela nigripes (assembly GCF_022355385.1). NCBI lineage: Eukaryota > Metazoa > Chordata > Mammalia > Carnivora > Mustelidae > Mustela > Mustela nigripes. Next base: position 66,848,931 of record NC_081564.1, read on the forward strand.
ATTAGAACCATTAAAGTAGTCACAAACTAGTAGCAGACTGAATTTGAGGAAGAGACTATTGGCTGGTGGGATGGTGCAGGGCACTGGAGCTCTAATTTCCCTGTCAGAATGTGACCGGCTTATTACCAGTGTTTGTCTGGACCTGAAAACACACATGCTCTACATATCCCGAAGAAAGCAGAGGGCAGGCAGTCAGAACGATCAGCCTGGTAGCTCCACCGTGCTCTTCCTTTTCCAAGAAAGATTCAGAAATAGAATGAGGTCACTATCTGAATAGTTTCCTCTGCTTGAACTATAATGGAATCAGTGCCAGCAACAGCCAAGAAGAGATACTATTAAAAATTCAGTGAGGCCCATCTGCACAGGCAGTATCCTGTTGACGGGGGCTCCGAAATGGAGGTCAGATCAGAGTTTTGTAGCTCTCAGAATGCATGAATATGGACTGATACTATAGGCTTGAAAGAAATGTAACTATTCCTATAAAGTGACTGGGACTTCTGCTTTGAACTTTGCTCCACTATGGTATTTTGGCATGAAAGCTGACCTTGCAAAAAGACTACGGAGAGCTGTTCTCTAAAGAATGTTTACTTGAGGCAGCATCCTGGGCCCCCATCCAGTGGTCCGCCTGCCTCCTTTCCAACCAGTAAATAGGAAAGCGCCCACATGGGCCAATGTAGTTTCAGATACATCAGATTAACAAACCATGAAGGTGCCTGCCCTCCTGGAGCTTCCATTATCTGCAGAACAACAGGAACACAGTATGGTAGGTAATAAATAGCGTGGAGAAAGAAATACAGGGGAATTAAGGGGACTGGAAGTGCAAACACTGAAACCAGAGATCAGGGCAGCTCTCAAGAAGATGGCGAGTGGGGGCATGACATCAGGGAGAACAGTGGAGATGCAGAAGAAAAACCCAGTGCAGAGGGCCAAGAGTGGAGAGTGCTGGTGCACTGGAGGGAATGATCTACTGCTGTGCTTTTTGGGGTTTGTTCAAGCACGGCTGGGTGCCAGCCCCCAGAGTTTTGGCTGCAGAAATTCTGGGGTGGGGCCCAAGAATGTGCATTTCTAACATGCTCCTATGGGATGCTAATGCTGCTGGTTCAAGAGCCGGTTCAAGGTTTCCTGCTTTGGAAACCAATGTTCTAATGCTTATTTCAAGCACTGAGTCATTAAATAATAGTGGACTATTAAATTGATTTAATAGGTCTGCCTGGCAATTTAAAAAAGTAAAGAAATAGGAAATATCAGAGCTCATCACATTTACTAAGGGCAAGTGAAACTTTTATCTTCTATGAAACTTTTGTTTCAGTTGTATAAAAATGTGTATGATGCATTTTTTATTGTGGGTGGCGGTCCAAAAAGTTTGAAAGCCACTAATCTAATGACATTAGTGTGTCACTAAATAACACCAACCACATGAATCTGCTGGCGGGAATCTGAGATTCCTACTCTTTCAATGGGACATGAAGCTGAACTTGCCTTGGGTCTTCTCTTTCACTCACCCATAAATTTCCCTCTGTTTGGATTTCTCCTTTTTCATCTCAGTCTATGGAAACCTCACCATCCCTTCAAGACAGAGAAGATCAAGTCCAGGTTTCTCCTTCAGACCCTCCCAGTGATGTCTCCTTCCCTGCTCTGACCCCCTCCAGAGCTTAACTTCTATACCGCTCTTCGGACATGCAGCATAGGTGGTCCTGCTTTATTTATTTATTTTTAAAGATTTTATTTATTTATTTGACAGAGATCATAAGTGGGCAGAGAGACAGGCAGAGAGAGGGGTGGGGGAAGCAGACTCCCTGCTGAGCAGAGAGTCCGATGCGGGGCTCGATCCCAGGACCCTGGGATCATGGCCTGAGCCGAGGGTAGAGGCTTTAACCCACTGAGCCACCCAGGTGCCCTGATGGTTTGAGGGCAGGTTGGTGTCTTAGACACCTGCGTTTCCCCAACAATGCCCTGGTAATGTCCTGTTTAAAGCAGACTAGCGGGGTGCCTGGGTGGCTCAGTCAGTCAAGTGTCTACCTTCGGCTCAGTTCATGATCTCAGAGTCCTGGGATCGAGCCCCCACTGGTCTCCCTACTCGGAAGAAAGCCTGCTTCTCCCTCTCCCTCTCTCCCTGTTTGTGATCTCTCTCTCTTGCTGTGTCTATCTCTGTCAAATAAATAAATAAAATCTTTAAAAAAAATAAATAAAATTATAATGTGTTATTTGTATATGTGACAAGCCTCCCCCTCTCCGCTCCAGAGCCTGGGCCAACGGCTCCTTGGTACAGTATGTCACAGAGAAAATCCTCACTTCTCACTGGGGTAGGACGAAGTCCTCTTGATGCTTTGCTCTAATATTGTGAAATGGATTAGAAGAGCCAAAGGACCAAACAAGAAATCAATATTTTGGCCAAAAGGAAAGAGATATAAGGAATCAAGAGAGGGGGTGGCAACGTTAATTTGTTCAGCGTCTGTGCTGCCTGGGTGAATCAGGGTGGGCTGCGCTGGAACTTGAAGCTTGAGTCGTTCATGTGACAAAAAGCCATGAAGCTATGAGATTGTGGGGAGAGGAGGGAGGAGGCAGGAGCAGCAGGAGGAAGGCACAGGTGTGCAACTATACCGTCCACGTGGAGGCAAGTCAGCACTCTGGGGCACAGAAGCCACGGGGACAACAAGAACCAAAGTCAAGAGTGAGGCTCTGAGGGGCCCTCCGTGTGGGATCAAAGCAGTGTGGGCCAAGGAGATACTTTTAGCAAAGGGAGCCTTGGGAGGAAGCCTGGGGAAGTGGGGACTCCAGTTAGGAGGCTACAGTAACACACTGTATGAGATGTGGGGAAGCGAAATGGGACAGTGGGAACATGGAAGGAAAAGAGAGATTTGGGAAATCATCAGAATTCACAGAACTCAGGGTCTAGTGGCACTTCTGCGTGAGAGAAGATCCTGACTGGCTGCATTCCAAGGGTAAAAATCCATGGAGACACAGAATAGTGTAGCTGTCAACCTGCTAATGGTAGTTCCTGGGGGACCTGGAGAAGGGACACCCAACAGCAGGTGGGCACACCAGGGTGGCCCTCAGAAAGCAGCTCTGGGGATCGAGAATGGACAGGGAAATGACAGACACTTGGGATGGGGATGGGGAGAGACTCCAGCAGGAGAATGGGGGCAGTTTTTAAGCAAGTCAGCATTAAGAAGCTATGAAAAAATTCTTGAAATTTCAGTTAACTGTATTTCTCTTTATATAACAAGGAACAGTGGAAGTACTCTAAAAAGTGAATATAAAATAAAGGCTTTAAAAATAATTTAGTGTGGGGCGCCTGGGTGGCTCAGTGGGTTAAGCCGCTGCCTTCGGCTCAGGTCATGATCTCAGGGTCCTGGGATCGAGTCCCGCATCGGGCTCTCTGCTCAGCAGGGAGCCTGCTTCCTCCTCTCTCTCTCTCTGCCTGCCTCTCTGCCTACTTGTGATCTCTGTCTGTCAAATAAATAAATAAAATCTTAAAAAAAAATAATTTAGTGTGACACTGGCTATCCACGCTTAATTCCTATGGTTTATCAGGAGAATGAAATGAGAAGTTCAGTTAATGTCAATAACTTACACTATTCCATAGCTTCCTGTTTATACTAAAAGGGAAACTGGTTAATTCTCCCTGAAAGACATGACCTATTTTTCAAACTCAAGATATATGGTAAAACTCTTAATTCTCAAATGACAGAAAATTCACGAAACCAAAGAAAAGAGGGAACCTGGAGACTTTGTGTAACTGAGAGTAAGTTGGAGTGGAAGCGGAACGAGAGCTGCACGGCCTGGGATGTCCCTGGCCCCGTCGTCAGGACACTCAGGCTGCTCCCTAGCAAGCGAAATGGGAGCCGGGAACATGCCCTGCTGTGCAGGCAGACAGTGAGAACCTTGAGCGGTGGCTTCTAACTCAGCTCCCAGAGGACACACTAACTTTATTTATTTCCTTCCAAACCCTAAAGGAGAAATAAGCAACTTAGGATTTCAGAGCCCGTCCTCTATGTCTCTGTTTATGCAGGAGAGTCTGAAAAAACTAATTACCTGGTATCGCCTTTCCCAGACTTCACGGAATACCAGTAAGAAGAGGATGTTTAGAATGACATTAATACTATTTACTCTGAACAGCCAAGTTGTTTAACAATATAGACAGATTTATACAAAGAGTATATGTTCCCACACAGGATATTACACAAATATTTTAGAAGGCTATGTCAAATAACATTTGATTGAAAAATATTTTATTTGGTTGAAAGTCAATTACTATGCCATGGGCTTCCAGATCTTCATGTTTACTTGCCCAAAATTGGAAGAATAATTCTTCTACAAAATTGGCTTGAGTTCTATAATGCAAAGGAAACTTCAAAAACCTTTGGCTCATCTTCAGTTGACATTAGCTAACTATTTCTCATGAGTAAGGATCACTGAGCTTCTCTTAACAACCCAAAGGGTAGTTGGAAAGAATTCTAAATTTTCTTAATGTTTTTTTAAATTTTTATTTATTTTATTTATTTGACAGACAGAGATCACAAGTAGGAAGAGAGGCAGACAGAGAGAGAGGGGGAAACAGGCTCCCCGCTGAGCAGAGAGCCCGACGCGGGGCTCGATCCCAGGACCCTGGGATCATGACCTGAGCCAAAGGCAGAGGCTTTAAAACACTGAGCCACCGAGGTGCCCCACCTTAATGTTTAATTTATATTTTAAGAAGGAATAAACCAATAACTGCACACTATTCCACACTTTCATAAAGGCCTTATTAAAGCAGCATTTCCAATTTCCAACAACCTCTTTTATATGTCTTGCATACAAAGCTATTATTACATACCCGACAATTATTTTATCAGTATATATTAGTAAACCACCCAAAAGGCAAAATAATGTGCTGTCATGTTGTATAATACAAATATTATTCAACACACAGCTTGAATTTTCAATCAACTCTAGATACAGCGGTATTCCATGAATTAAACTCTAGAGGTTTTAAGTGATTCATTTTGTTATAAACACTCAATCCAAAAAGATGATTAAAATAATTGAGACAAGACTTGATTATAAAGATAAACAGCTTTTTTTTTTTTTTTTTCCCGTGGTAACATCTGTGGTAATAATGTGCTATCATTTAAACCAACTGAAGATGACTCACCATCTGTGAATAAATATAACTTAAGTTTCTTTTCTAGTACTGGGGATGGTTTTCTTTCTTTTCTTTTCTTTCTTTCTTTCTTTCTTTCTTTTTTTTTTTTTTTTTAAACTAAATCATCCCTCCTCCACCATCTGTCCCTCTTGCAACCACAGAGTGAGATGGTAAGCTGAAGTAAGTACAGTTTCTCACTATGTTTTGGAACAAAACGAACTGGCCCACTTAAGGGATTTATCCATGACCTTGGTTTCCATAGGGTATTAGTCTAAATAAGAGTTAACTGGCCTGGGACCTCCCACAGATGAATTAATCTCTCCTTAGCCATACTCCTGAAAAAATGAAGTTATATTTTCATTTGTATGTTACTGTTTCCAACATAGAGAAGACTTTTTCTCCTGAATATAGTATAATGAAGGAACACCATATCAACATTCAAACATATAGCCTATATACTATAATTCATTTCACTTTAAGTATTGTAGTGAACTCATGAACGTTTGCAATCTGCTACGGCCTAGGGAGGGGTCTTTGGGCCAGCAGCATTCACCAAAGGAATTAGAAATATATCTGGGTTTGGAAACAGTAAAAAAAAATGGACTAAAGACACAAGTAGTGAGCAATAAGTCAAAAGAGAGGCGCTAATAAGGTTTACCACAGGGTAGGAATAGATATAAAAGAAGAAGAGTACCTGGTCTGACAGCACAGTAAGGAAGCACTGGTTGTCCACAGAACAGAAAGGAGATGGGGAAAGGATGAGCAAGTGGAAGGGTACATAAAATTCTAGGAAGATGGCCTAATGCCCAGGCCTTGTTTCCAAAATACCATTTATTAAAAAAAGAAAAAGAAAAAGAAGGGGAAACCAGAGCTCGCTGGAGAAGTAGTTGATTCTAGGACTGGGGCAGGAAAAACAAGATGAGTCTGAAATACTTTGTGCCGCAGAAGACGAAAGGTGTGCTCAAAACAAGAACGGGGCAAGTCAGAGGACACCGGATCCAACCCGGAGGAGCGCCCACGGGCCAATGCTAGAACAGTTCGAGCAACAAAGGAAGTGACAGGACTGAATTATAATCTATAACAAAATACAGAATTATCATTAGGTTAACACCACGGTAGGAACTGTGCAGGTCCACTGTGGATGACAAAATGGCCAAAAGTTTGAGGAGAAAGAGGATATTAGCAAAGTCTCGCTCCTAAGACCGTAATTACTTACAAAGGGCAGAACACTGACTCATCACAGGAGAAATCTGGTAGACACCAAGTTAACCGAATGATCAAGGATACTCATCACCAGGAGTGAGACATACTGACATCACGTACCTCCTGATTCTAGGAACTGAGAAGGATACAATACCACCTCTGTGGGTACTTTTGTCAAATATGCATACCTTTAGTGTAATCATGAGAAAACATCAGAAAAAAAAACACCTGAGGTACATTATGCAAAGTGACTGAGCAGAACTATCCACACCATCAAGGTCAAGAGAGGTAAGGGAAGACGGAGTGACAGTCATAGGCTGGAGGAGAATAAGGAGACATAATGGTTAAACGCAAAGTGGAATCCTGGACAGGACTGAGGAGCAGAATAAAGAACCCAGGAGGAAAAAACCAGTAAAAATTGCATAAGGTCTGTAATTTAGGGGACAGTATTGTACTCACATTAATTTTCTAGTTTTGGTAGTTGTAATATAGGATAAATAATGTAAGTAATGTAATTTATGTTACATGTGTTGCTAACATTAGAGGAACCTGGATGAAGGGTTTACGTAAACTATTTCTACTGTTTCTGCAACTTTCCTGGTAAGTCTAAAATTATTTTAAAAGAAAATGTACAACAAAAAATAGCAAAGTGGCACAGATTCAAGTACCTTCTGCCCACCCCAACCAACACTGTTTCTTCCCTAACACTGTCCTTGTCTTTCTCCTCTGTATTTTTCCTCCCGTTTACTGCTGCCTAAAGTAGCAAGCATTTTACTATTTATCTGCTTGTCTTATTTGATTTGCTTATTTCTCTGATTATCTGATTACTTATTATCTGATAACTTATTTACTTATTTATCTGGTTGTATTTACTTATTTATCTGATTATCTCCCCCACCGAAAAAATAAGCCCTATGAAGACAGGCATTTTTACCTATTTTGCCCATCGTTGTATCTACTACCTAATGTGCTACTTCTAACAAGTTCCCATTTCCTCTCTAGAACATTTCATTCACCTTCTCATCACATTTACTGAGTAACTACTAAGTACAAGACATTGAACGAGGCATCAAGGGGATGCAGATAAGACATGACCCCCCCTTCTCAAGGAAGTTACACTCGAGAGGGAGACAGATAACATTTGAACAAGTATGTACAGGCTGGAAGAGGACAGGAGTCCCACCAAATTAAGTATGAAAAGCTATGGGCATTTAGAGGAGGGAGGCCTATGCCGGGTGAGCAGTAAAAGAAAAGGTTTCAAACAAGTTCTCAAACTCAGCAAGGCCTCTGAATACTTAGCATTTGGATAAGCAAAAAGCAAAGGGGTGAGGGACTGATATACTGGGAAGAGAGAATCAGGTAAGCAAATCCAAACTCCAACCATGCAGGAAAGAAGCAGCAAAAGGCCCAGAGATCATGCTGGTTGGCTGTGCGCTGGCTAGGGAAAAGGAAAAAGGAAAAAAAAAAAAAAAAAAAAAAGGAAAAGACTGGAACAGCACATAGGGGTAGGCTGTGCATGGTCTAGCCTTCCAGTCCAAGGACTCCGGGCTCTGTCTGGTGGCGACAGGGCACTGCCCTCTAGGTAGTTTGGAAGAGGAGGAGGATGTTCCTAGAGCTCTGCTCTATAAAAATTCTTCATGGCATTTTAGAAGATGCAAATCAAGACTCTTAAGAATTACAAGAGATCTTTGGGGTCATCCTCTATGACTTTCTACAATAGGAATCCTTTCAACCTCTTTTCCGAGGTTATGGATTTTTTTTTTTTAAGATTTTATTTATTTATCAGAGAGAGAGAGCGAGAGAGCAAGCACAGGCAGACAGAATGGCAGGCAGAGGCAGAGGGGGAAGCAGGCTCCCTGCCGGGCAAGGAGCCGATGCGGGACTCGATCCCAGGACGCTGGGATCATGACCTGAGCCGAAGGCAGCTGCTTAACCAACTGAGCCACCCAGGCGTCCCCCGACGTTCTGGATTTGAGTCCCTCTGCCATCTGGTGTTCTTCTCACACTGACCATCAGGTACTGAACTAACACTTGTCCTGGTTCAGCTTCTACCCACTGTCCTCTGGCCTACCACACGCTGCTTAGTTCCTCCTTTACAGAATTGTCCTTACAGTAGCTGAACACAGTTTCTCTATTTTCCTGAAGCCCTCTGTTCTCAGGCTATACGTCCTTTCTTCCTCACCATCCTTGAATTACAAGTTCTTTCGTAACGTCACCCGCTTCTGCACACAGCTTGGTTTACTGACGTGATGCTCGCCACATTGCTCCCGTATCCTACAGCGCACTTCCGGATGCCTGTTTCAGGCTCGTTAAACATCCCTACATTCTCGGTCCCTGCAGGGAGTCTTCCAACCTTACTTCTTTCTTAAGTGAAACCCAGCTCTCCCCTAGGACTCTGACTCCCCTAGGGACTTCGGAAGTGAGACACTGCTCATCCTTTCGCATTCCGGACTTCAGGGTCTGGGGGTGTGGGGTTGGTGCTTTGCTTTCATTATCGTTTCATGACTGTTTCCTGGCTACTATTCCTCTATCTCTAAACAGAAAGCTCTGCCCCTATGAGGCTGGTACCAGCTTCCTCTGGCCTACACAGCTGGCACCTACTGCCTTCTAGACTATGGTCCCCTTGGCTCCAGCATCTGACTCACAGTCTTGCTCTCCACCCCACGGCTTATTGTCCTGAGGGACTATGAAGCCTATGTGAGTAGGCCATCCTCGGCTTCCCGTTCATGAGCTGCTCAACCACACTGACTTCCATTCACAGGCACAGCACTTCCATTCCTCACTCACGGCCAAGGCCAGACCATCACTGAGCTGTGCTCCACTTCTGATGTCTTCAGTCTAAATATACTGTTCTTTATGCCCATTGCCATGACTTCCACCATACCCACTCTTTGCTTGCACTCAAATCCCCTTCCTGAAGCCTCTGTGACCCTCTCCTTCCAGCCTCCTGATAGCTCCACTTCTCTCCTGACTTAGCTTAGACCAAGATCCACCATTTCCTGCGAGCAGCCACTCCCATCTTTATGGATTTCTGTATTGGATCCCATGGAGCAGTTCAAGTAAATTGGAAAACCTGCATACGCACATGCAAACACACACACACACACCCTCAGAACAAAAAGTCCTCCGAAGCCTTACTTTACATAAGAGCGGAAACCATATAAATTTCTTACATTCACAGAATTGTCAGGAAGGGAGGCAAATCCCAGTGGGAGGGTCTGGTGAGCACCAGTGTTCACATTACTACCACACGGTGGTGCCATTCCAGCCGATAAACACGAACCCCACTGCTCTTTCCTTTCCCGGGAACTTCTCTAAGTGGTTACAATGACTCACGTGCTATTGTTTTACAAACTCTGTTGTTATAACTGAAAATATTTTCATCTCCTACAACAATCTCTCTCTCAAGCCTTCATAAGCAGTGGTGTTCTGTGATAGTGCTGAAAACACGGCCCCAAAAACAGTCACTCTGGACCAGAAGTTAGCTGTGATAAAACACTATGATGAAGAAGGCCACGTGTCTGCTAGGATGCCCTGTGTTTTTAATTCGGGAACGAGCACTCCAAAAAACTGAGGTGATGAAGGCAAACACTAATAAGAAGCATTAAAGCAAAGACAGGCTACCGTGCTGCACAGTCTTGAGACGCCACTCAATGTCCCCTTCACGTCTTTTCTTATGAGAAGATCAGTATTGAAGTATGAGTTTTATATCATGAGATCACTTTGGAAACACACTGACATACAAAAGGAAGTGTGTTCTTTTTCTTTTTTTTTTTTTTAAATAAGGGTTTTTTGTTTTTTGTTTTGTTTTTAATTTGGCAGAGAGCACTCGAGAGAGAGCACGCACAAGCAGGGGGAGCAGCAGGCAGAGAGGGAGAGGGAGAGGCAGGCTTCCCACTGAGCAGGGAGATTGGGATTTGATCCCAGGACCCTGGAATCATGACCTGAGCCCAAGGCAGATGCTTAACTGACTGAGCCACCCAGGCACCTCATAAGTGCCTTCTTAAGATACAATCGTTCCCCGATCTGTGCAAGAAATGCTGCTCTTTCCAGAGGGGACTCGGTGTGTGGACTTTAGAGCCAGACTGCTTGAGCACGAATCTCCCAGTTCCACACTTTTCTAGCTGTGTGGTTTTCGGGAAGTCATTAACCTCTTTGTGCATCTGAAAAGTTGGGGCCAAACACTACCTACCTGTAAGGCTTGTGCGGATGGAAGGAGTTCATCACTGAGCCGCTTGCAAGCTCCACGGACACACCACGTGTGGGTTGGCAGCGGCAGTCAGCATCCCCACCACCAGCAGGGCCTTCCCATCAATGCTTGATACTTACAAGACTGAATTATTTCACTGGGTCAAAAAACATATGGTGCTTCTTTATTCCCAGTATTTGGCTTACTCACAGTATGCGAAGGTGTTAGTCCTTCTTTGGCAAGACTGTCAGACTCCTCTGCATCGCTGTTCTGTGTGCCAGCATGGAGGAGAGGGCGAAGTGCTTAAAGAACCCTTCCTAGCACCAGTACTAGAAAGTGGGGCGCCTCTGCCCTGCGCACGCTCAGACACAAACACTCAGCCCAAGCAATACCCCAGGGCGCGGTTCCTTCTCCGGTCTTACCTTCAGCCGGTCTTTGGGCAGCGCGACAGCCCCCTGCTTGATGATTTCCAGGACCCGCTCCACCGACAGCTCAGCCCCAGCCTGCAGCAGTCGTGAGCTGAAGAAGGTGATCACCTGGAACGTAAAGTGTTGGTGTTTCTGAACAAGTAGTTGTACCAGCTGTGTTTTTAGGAGGCGCCCTACTCCCACAGTGGTCCCACTTCCCAGAGTGACCCGGCTTGACTTTACGAGCTCTCCTCCGCACCGTCCTGTCTGAAGGGGTTGAGGACTGCGTCAGAGCCAGCCTCGAAGCGCTCTGGACTAAGGCCCCCCACCAAAGCGCTCTAGACTAAGGCCCCCCACCGTGCGGCGGCAAGCCTCCTAAATCCAGCTCTTTCTGCCAGTGGCCTCGCCCTTCCTTAGTCAGACTTCAGTGAGACGGCAGCCCCCCTCAGAAGGCGGGAAGAGAATGCTACAGCTTAAAACCCGTCAGTTTTGAGGCTTACTAGTAACTCTCAAAAAAAAAAAAAAGGCTTAAATGAGAAAGGAATTGAAGCTAATGGTGAAAATGATGTTCAGGGGATTGTTTATAAATTTAATTTATTCACTGCACTCTTCTCCCTGAGCCACAGGGATAATGAACAGCAAGCTAGGACTTCTCATTTTGTGCCCCAGAGCAGCCGGATGCTGGTAACGTAGGAGAATTCTCAATGTAACACTGTCCTTTAACATCTGTCCCTCAAAGTGAAAAGAATGTCATTATTTTTTGAGGAAATCATTTTAAGATCATGATGTTAATAAATCAAGAAGATTATACGTCTTTTTCTTTTTATTCAAGAGAGTAACACTTAAGTATTTATAGTCAGACATGCAAAAATATAAAAATGTTCTGTTAAAAATTATACATTTTCATGTATAGGTTTTCTGTTTTATATGTAAAAGACAAACACTGGTGTAAAGAGATTACCTAACTGTAAAAACAAAATAGTTTTTTTAGCACTCATTAAAGTATGATCATTAAAACTAATCTGGACGATTAGCTATCCTATGCCTTACTAATCCTGAAGTCTTCACATTATCAGCAGCAAACACAGTACTGGTCACAGTAAGGACACTGTTTATCACAGTCTGTTCAAATCCATAACGCAAACATGCTGCCTGGTAATTTCTGTGCATCCGGCTCTGGTGAGACGAGGCTGGTTCATTGCTGCTTCTACCCTGTAACGCAGCGCCTGTTCTAGGATGAGGGGGACATCAGCTCAGCCATTTCCTTCTTGACACGTGTACTTATACTGCACTGCCTTTGATTTGTGGTTCTTTTGCAGGAACAATACCCACCCTCCATTTAGAGGGTTTACTTACTTAAATCTAGATATTATAACCATCAATAACATACACTACAAGGACCTGTAAATGAGTGAGGTGACCTGTAAGTGAGTGACAGCCTTCCAAGCTGAGAACCCCCCTCTCCTCCTGGGGATACTGTCGGTAGCTGACACGGCTGAAGCCTGGCGGGTTGTGTGTGCCAATACTAAGAATGAGGAAAACTCCATGTGTTTATTTTTAGATGAAGAAAGGAAAGCTCTGATACTATCTTCCCATGCTTCTGCGGACGGTGGGTGCGACCTCTGGGTGTGTGTACTCATCCACTTTGGAGATTCTGGATGGAGATAACAAAATGTGTACAATCAAAGTGAGGCAGACGGCACAGCGTTCAAGCAAGGGTACTTCAGACCAACGTGAAAGACTGCGGACATGTCGCATCATCAAAGCAGCAAGTAATGCAATGGAATCTACTTTGGTTCACTCTGTGGTTTACACAGACTTGTCTCTAAGCCTCAAGGAACTTGTGTTCCCACTGGAGGAGCCGTGGAGTAGGCAAGAGACTCCCTCTCTACGTAAGTTCCTGTTTTCAAACTGGCTCTCATTTGTATGTCTTATGCGGATATTCAGTTCTTGGATTTGGATGCACACTGATTTAAAAAATGATAAAACTACCAACTTCTGGGATGCCTGGGTGGCTCAGTGGGTTAAAGCCTCTGCCTTTGGCTCAGGTCATGATCCCACGGTCCTGGGTTCGAGCCCCACACCAGGCTCTCTGCTCAGCAGGGAGTCTGCTTCTCCCTCTCTCTCTCTGCCTGTTGCTCTGCCTACTTGTGATCTCTGTCAAATAAATAAATAAAATCTTAAAAACAAAAAACAAAAAACAAAAAAACTACCAACTTCCAGGAGAAAAGTAAATTTATGCATCAAAAGCAAAGGGAACAGACAGCTACTGTATGTATGAGCCCGAGAGCTCCTCTATTAATTAATTCTCGTCACAATCCAACAAGCTGATGAAAGCTCTGTCCTACAGACTCTATGGGATGAGAGAGCGAGTTGCTTGACCCAAGTCAACCAAGTAAGTATCCAAAACGGCACTGGTACTTGGATGTTCCTTCTCACTTTACCATGTTGTCTCCAGCAATTCTTGAGTAACAAAAGGCTTCGTTTTCTTCATGGAAAATATTTGAGATGAAAGGTTTAAGTTGCGTAGCCCCAAATTTCATTTGGAGTCAGGCTGTACCATTAGCAAAGAATGTGAAACGAATTCATTCAAAGAGACAACTTGTAATTCCTATCACCCAGTTAGAATTTTTGCAGACAACAGTGTATTTAGTGATGATGATTTTAATAGTTAGGTGGCTTTTATCTACTTTCATAGGAACCATTAAAATTGTTAAGATTGATGAACTTTTTCACCTCTGAAAATGTTTGCAGAAGATACAGTTAATGATAGAAAAAATTGAGAGTGAAACCTTTAGCGAAATGGGAATGAATGATATGTTAGTGCAATTTAAAGGCAACTTTTTCAGAGGAAGTTTCTTCTCCGTGGGTGTTACACAGCTTCCCTCCACCCACCATATTTGGCCACAATTCCTGAAATCTAAGTAGAGCACATTACCTTCAATTACGCTATTAGTTGTGCGCAGTAATTATCCAAGGTCATGGTCTGATTAATCAGCTGTACCCTTTGAATAATGTCAAAATCACATTTAACAACCACTTATTATGAAACCAGTGAGTAATCACTAGAACACAGATATATAGAAATGAGAAGTTAAAAAAAATTAGAAGCTTTTTTAGGGTAGATGAGGGTATATATTAGGCATTTTTGCTTGCTAAATAGTCACTCCTCCAAGAGGTAAAAGTAGAGAGCTAAGCCATTTTCTTCTCTTCCATAAAAGATAATAAACATGTCTTTAAAAGTGAAATCCATATGTTTTCTCATTGATCCTGGGTTTTCCTCAAGTTTTTGTGTCTTAATCAATACGTGTGTTAACAACATATTCAGTGGGAGAGATCTCCAGAAGATTTACAAAGAAAATAGACATTTTCAAGAAAGATGCAATGTAATTGGAAGGACAAGAAGCAGATTAAATAGGCATAATTAAACAGATTAGACATCATGGTACTGTGTACCACTTCACATGACTGTGAAGTGCTCAAAGTCAGAAGGCGTAGTTGGGGTCCTGTCTTTGATACTGACAAGCTACCTGACTTGTAGAACTCAGGGTCTAGAGCACCTACCAGGTGTCAGAGGCTTAGGTTTAATTCCCAGCTCTGCTTATGAATGTAGACAGGTTATTTAACTTTTTATGCCTCAGTTTCCTGATCTATAAGTGAGGAAAGATAGAGTACCTGCCTCATGCATGGATACTGTTAGAATTAAATAAGTTAATACCTTCGAAGTGCAAAGAACAACGCCTGGCACATGGTAAGGATTCATAAAATATCATTATCATTAGGTGTATATCTCAGTATCCTCACTTACAAAATGAAAAAGTTGCCCTACATACCACATAGGAAACACTTATAATACACATGAAACTTAAGGATAAATCAAACCAGACAGGAGTAGCAAGTGTGATCTACTGAAAGTAAATTCCAGGAAAGTCTGCTGGTTAAAACCAACATGATCATTATCGGTTTAATGCATTACTGAGGGTCAATTTAAAACTCTTCTATTTTTTTCTTTTAAGATTTTATTTATTTGACAGAGAGAGAGGGAGAGAGAGAAAGAGAGAGAGCGAGCACCAACATGAGCAGAGGGAGAGGGAGAAGCAGGCTCCCTGCTGAGCAAGGAGCCCAACGTGGGGCTCCATCCCAGAACCCTGGGATCATGACCTGAGCCGAAGGCCGCCACTTAATTGACTGAGCCACCCAGGCGTCCCAAAACTCTTCTGTTTTTACTTGGTGAGTTTATGTATTACCTTCCTCTTTCAAAAACAATTTGTATTTTATTATTTCCAGAAAATTTAAACAGTACAGTGTTGGGGAAGTTTTCATAGTTGGCGAAGTTTTCTTTTCTCATGAAAGAATGCTGAATTTTGACAAATGTTTTTTCTGCATGTATTGGAACAACTGTCTGGTTTTTATCCTTTAGCCGTTAAATTTTGTGAATTACGTCAGCCTTTGAATTCCCGGGATGCACGATAACTGAGGATGTTGCATTATTCTTCTGGTAACACTGCAAGATTTGATTTGCTATTTTGCTGAGGATTTTTTGTGTTTCTATCTATGAGTGATACTGATTTGTAATTTTCTTTACTTGTAAGGTCTTTATCTACGAGTAGCATTAGGGTAATAATGTCCCCATAATATGAGTTGGGAAGTATGTCCTCTTTTTGTATAATCTGGAGGAGTTTGTATTGAAATTATAATATTTCTTTCTTAAAAATTTGGTAGAATTTGGGTGAAGACTTCCAGGCTCAGAGTTTCCTTTGTTGGAAAAATTTTTAATACTAATAATTCAGTATTGTTAAAGATATAGAACTATTCAGATTACCTATTTCTTCATGAGTAAGCTCTGAGAGTTTGTGCCTTTCAAGGAATCTTTCCATTTGATCTAAGTCACGCAATTAATTGCCAGAAACTTATTCATAATATTACCTTATTATACTTTCAGTGTTCCTGCTATCATTCCTGACACTGGTAATCTGTGTTTTCTTTCTTTTTCTGGGATTAACTTTGCTACAGATTTATCAGTTTTATAGTGTTAAGGTTTTTATCCTTCCCAAATAACCAGCTTTTGCTATCACTGATTTTTTGTTCTTTTATTATTTCCTACCTTCTTCATGCTTTGGATTTAATTCACTCTTTGTAGTTTCTTAATGTGGAATCTTATTTATTTAAGACCTTTCTTCTTTTCTAATAGAAGCACTTAATACTATAAATTTCCCTTTAGCTGTATTCCACAGATTTTGATATTTTGCATTTTCTTTTTTACTAACTTTATTATTTTTGCTGTTTCCTTCTATCTTTATTTTTTTAGTTTTGAATTTTTTGAACTTTTTTTTTCATGTTCATATTCTTTTTTTTTTTTCATGTTCAGTTAGCCCCACTGTATTGCTAAGTTTAAAATATGTTCTCTTTAGGGCGCCTGGGTGACTCAGTTGGTTAAGCAATTACCTATGGCTCAGGCCATGATCCTGGAGCCCCAGGATCTAGTCCCACATCAGGCTCCCTGCTCAGCAGGGAATCTGCTTCTCCCTCTGACCTCTCCTCTCTCATGTTCTCTCTCTCATTCTTTTTCTCTCTCAAATAAATAAATAAAATCTTAAAAAATATATATATATGTTCTCTTTAGCTTTGGCCTCCTCTCTCTTTAAACAGGTGTACTGTTTACTTTCCAAATATCTGGGGATATTTTCCAGATATGTCTCTTACTGATTTCTAGTTTAATTTCATTGTGGTCAAAGAATATACTCTATTATGATTTTAAATCTTTAAAATTTGTTGAGGTTTGTTTCATGGTCCTGTATATGGTCTGTCTCAGGGACTGTTCCATGTACACTGATGATGATGGGTACAATGTTTTATAAATGTCACTTAAATCAACTTGGTAGTATTGTTTGGGTCTTCTATATTGTTACTAATTTTCTGTTTATTGTATCAGTTACTGAGGAAGAAGTATTGACTTCTCCAATTAAAATTATGGGTTTGCCAATTCCTTCTTGTAAATCTATCAGTTTTTACTTTGCGTATTTTGAAAGCTCTGTTGTTAGGTGCATCCATATCTAAGACTGTTATGTCTCCTTGCTAAACTGACCCCTTTATCATCACACAGTGTCCCTCTTTATCTCTGGCAATGCTTCTTTTAATGAGGTCTACTTAGCTGATCGGATACTAACTCCAGCTCTCTTTTAATTAGTGCTTACATGATAAAACTTCTTTCAGCCTTTGACTTTTAACAGACCTAGCTCTATTCACAGTGAGTTTCTTAGAGAGAGAACAAAGATTTTATCTTTTATCCAATCTGAGAATCTCTTTTGAGGCATTAATGGGATTGTTGACATGACTGGATTTAAATCTCCCACACTGCTTGTCATTTCTCTTTGTTCCACTATTATTTAGTCTGCTTTTCCCTGCCTTTAGATTAAATATAATTTAAATATAATTTATATTTATAAATTATAATATTTATATATAATATATTATATAATTAATTTAATATATAATTTATTATGTAATATAATATAATTTATATTAGTCTGTTTTTACCTGACTTTAGATTAAATATAATTTATAATTCCATTTTATCTCCATCTTGGGCATACCAGTTCTCTCTCTCTCACTTTTTTTTTTTGGGTGGTTGGCCTAGAGCTTATGCAGCCATCTTGCATTTATCAGTCTACCTTCGTATAATACCACAGCATTTCACGTTGTCAAGAAATCAAGAATTTTGCCCTACTTGCAAGTGAACAAGTCAGTTTTGTGGATCCTGGAAGGATATGGAGATTTCTGGGTCAATGATGAAGGACAGCTGTTAGTCAAACAACAGCAGCAACCAGGACATTATCATTTTAAAAAATGGGTTCCCCAAGCCCCAATTTGCATAAAAGTGGTTTGATGAGGGATGGGTGACCCCCCACACATGTAGTGGGTTATATTATAGGAAGAGAACTCTTGAGCTTAGGGAACCCAAATCTTTTACAATGGTCAGTAAGCAGGTTTACCTTTTGCTCCTGAGGGAGACACAGGCATGCCCCCACCCCACCCCTATGGTTCTCTTTGCCTGGCACACTCTGACCCTAGATTATCTGTGCGGCTCACTCTCTACCTCCTTCAAGTCTTAGCTCCGATGCACCTTCTCGGAGAGGCCTTCTCTGACTGCGCTCTTTGGACTTGCAACTTCCCACCCCTACTCGGACCAGCACTCATTCCTCTTCTTCTTTTTTTTTTTTTTTTTGCATAAGAAACTTGGTCGATGTTCCATTTACTGAGATAAGGAAGACTGCACAAGGAAGAGCTGATTCATTTTGTGTTTGACTTTTTGAAGAAAACAAGGAATTCTGATTGAACCTTCTTCAACATTTGTGGGATTGTCACGTAGGCAACTGGACGTACTTGTCTGGAGCTCAGAAAGGATGGTCGGGTTTGGAAATCCACAAAATCTAACATGACTTTTACACTGTCCAGAGATAAGAACAGTTCTTGCCTTTAACACACTGCATATGTTACTATTAATTGCCTCTGCTCTTTACTTATATTCAGCCATGAAATTCCTTTCACGTCTTCTCTCATTTGGTGTCACAATTCTATTGTCCTGTTACTTAATCCACCCAGATCATATCACCTATGGGTTAGATGGGAGGGACATACAGCAGTGGCTCACAGATATCTGGTCATTTGGAAAACACGCTGGAAGGATCTGCGAAGTTAAAAGTGCTCCAAGGTTAGTGCCTCCTGTCTCAGATATTCAACACTGCTGACTGTCTTAATGAAAAATATCAACTCTGAAGTCCCTGTCAGCTAAAAATAACAGTAATTCTTAGTCTTTTTTACCAATACTTTTCAAGGTTAACTCCATGAAAAAAGATATAGCAAAGGCTTGCTGGAGCCAAATTTCAGGGGCACTTAGGGCAGGGAAGGGGAAGGCAAAGTGCTGAAAGAAGCAAAAAGTAGAGATGTTATTTACAGCTCTGTCATGGCATTCTTTTCAAAATATGCAAAAGAGTTTAAACAACTTTTTGAATGAACTTCCATTGTGCCTGCACTATTTTGGATGGCAGTATTCAATAAAAAACTGTTGGACAACCTGACCATTTGAAATTTTACTTTAGGTTTATCTAAGTGCACACTGAAAGCATGGAGTTTCTAATCGGGCTTCAAGGCCTGGCTGAGTGACTTACCGGCTAAGTGACCTTGGGCCAACAATTTTTTCTCTCAAGTCCTACTCGGCCTCCCTGGTTTAGGGGTCACATGAGATACTGTATATGCAAATTATCCACAATCAGGACCTACTTGAATATTTAATCATCATTTAAGACAATGATTTTTAGGCTGGGATTTGTGTGAAAGTCACCTGGGAAACTGTCACTCAATATCCTGGTTTTCTCATCCACTAAGTGGGATAATCAAACCTAGTTTACTTTTTACTGGTTTAAGAAGAATTAAAAAAAAAAAAAGGAGAAGAATAAAAGAGATAATGTATATGAAAGTACTTAGCCTCATTCCTAGCACTTAGCAGGTGCTCAACAACATTCAGGCATTTATTTGCCTAAAGAAGCGCGTAACAGCATATGGCCAAATGTTTACCATAAGAGGCCCTTTCTGCTGAATATACAGAAGTGTAAGTGGCCCATTCTTCTGTCAGCCACAGGAAAGTGAGTCCTGGATGTAAGTCCAGTTAACACCCTGCTTCCATTTCCACATGGTCATACACCGTGTGATACGCAGTCAGGTCCCTTCTTTTCCTCACCTTAACCCTGATCTTCACTTCTTTCAAAAGGGACTAAGTTTTGAATGGGGGTGGTGAAACCCTTTCCATGGTTCTTGTGTGCCTTTTCAAAAACTAATATAGTCTTTTCAAGATGTTTTTAAGGATGTCAAGTGTTAATCACCTTGTTACTGAGAAGGATCCTCAGTTCTATCATTGGGGGAGTAAAGACTGATTTGACATCAGAAGTGATTATGAGAGAGAAAAGAGAACTGTGAAGTCTCCAGGTTTGTGGATATGGCTCGATGTTTTCAGGCAGTGAGTGAGAAACTGTGGGAGCATTTAGCGAAGGGGTATAGTAGTTAGGCCTGATGATTATAAACACGGGCGTGGGCTTTGTCACAAACTGCCTGGTCTGAGTCCCAGCTCTATGACTTTCTGAATGTGTGACTGTGAGCAAGTAAAAATCTTTCTAAGCTGGTTTATCTATAAATTGAAAATGAAAATGAAAAAAATACCTCATTCACACCTTTTCCCAGAAAGCTACTACATAGTCTATGCTCCCACCAACACAGAGCAGTAAACCAAGAAAGAGGAAGCCAGAGGAGCCGATGTCAATCAGAAGAGCC
Source organism: Mustela nigripes (assembly GCF_022355385.1). NCBI lineage: Eukaryota > Metazoa > Chordata > Mammalia > Carnivora > Mustelidae > Mustela > Mustela nigripes. Next base: position 66,869,179 of record NC_081564.1, read on the forward strand.
AAGTGAAGGAAATTCCTAAGAAGATGCCACAGCTAGGCACGAGAACCAGAGCACAACATGGCTGGGGCAAAAAGCAGGAAGCAGGTCTCCAAGAAAAGGATAGAAATGAAAATTTTATTGGCTCTGCTTGACCATTTTGAGAGGAGTTTTAGAGTTATGCCTTAAAGTCTGAGGCTTATTAGAGACTAGATATCTGTAACACATAATCGAGAAATTTGCCTAGAATCCAGAGCACATCAAGTATCTGCAAGAAAATAAACAACAGAAAAACTGGAAAAGGACTTGAATGGAAACTCATAAAAGAGGAAATCCAAATTGGGGGGGTGGGGGAATATTCATCCTCAATGGGAATCAAGAAATTATAGATGAGATGCCATCACAAAACTGACAAAACTAAGTGTTCATGGGAAGTAACAGAACCTCTCACACACCACTGGTCGGACAGTCAAATGGTAGGACCCCATGTTAAACAGTTGGCATAATACACACTGCCCAGTAATTCCACTTCTGGGTGTCCATCCAAGAAAGAGGTATGTACATATGCTTACTTATGACCGAACTTGCATATTTCTACCTGGTGAGAATACAATGATTGAATGTCTTCCTAAATGTGGGTCACACAAGGACAAGAATGTTGGCTCTTGGGTTTACTCTTGTGCCTGGTACTGTGAATCATTATTTGTTACTCAAGGAATGACTGTGGAGTCATGAAAACATGAATTCAAAAAGACATATGCACCCCCATGTTTAAAGCAGCATTATTTACAATAGCCAAATTATGGAAGCAATCTAGGTGTCCACTGATTGATGAGTGGATAAAGAAGATGTGGTACAGACATACAATGGAATATTATTCAGCCGTAAGAAGAATGAAATCTTGCCATTTGCAACCACATGGATGGATCTAGAGGGTATAATGCTAATGAAATACATCAGAGAAAGAAAAACCTTATGATTTCACTCATCCGTGGAATTTAAGAAACAAAACAAACGAAGAAAAAAAGAGACAAACCAAAAAACAGACTTTTAACTATAGAGAACAGACGGTTACCAGAGGAGAGATGGGTGGCAGGATGGTGAAACAGGTGAAGGGGATTAAGAGTACACTTATCCTGATGAGCACTGTAATGCACAGCATTACTGAGTCACTGTATTGTACAGCTCAAACTAATACAATGCGATACATCAGTTATACTGGAATTAAACAAAAGGAAAAAATAGAAATATCCTACATATAGTTTTCCTCAGAACTGTTTTCATACGATATCTTTAGCATTTAAGATTTATTTATTTATTATTATTTATTTGACAGGCGGAGATCACAAGGAGGCAGAGAAGCAGACAAGGGGTGGGGGGAAGCAGGCTCCCTGCTGAGCAGAGCGCCCGATGCAGGGCTCGATCCCAGGACTCTGGGATCATGACCTGAGCCGAAGGCAGAGGCTTTAACCCACTGAGCCACCCAGCATTTAGTAAGATGATCCTATTATATATGGATGATTTTTTTTCCTACTCATTTGCTATACTACAATAAATAAATTACCAATAAGAAATGTTAGTTTTTTTCCAGAGTTGAATGCTACCTGTTCATGGTATTTGGTTTGCTTGATAAATGTATTAGTGAAAACACTAATACAACAATAGAAAATTTAGCAAAAACACCTTTAGAAAAGACAGAAAGTAAAAGTTTATAGACCTGTGAAAAATATTCTGTCATACTAGAAAAGGAATTAACTGAAATGATAATGAAATGCCAGTTTTGATATAAAAAGACAAATATTAAAATAAGTATAATACTCAAAGCTGCAAGAGTGTATGTAGTGGGACAGACCCTCTCATAAATCAGGTGTGGAAATATAAGATGTTTTACAGGTGCATAAACTGCCCAGTGTTTCTGGAAAGCAATCTGGCAGCATGTGTTGAGTCTTAAAAATACAGATACCCTTACAGTAAAAATTAGTACAATTCTAGTCCTAAGACTATGCCAAAAATGTAACTGAAAAATAAGGTAAGATTTATTTACAAGCTGTTCATAAATTATGAAGTAACATAAAATAAGTGAAACACCCAAAATGAGTAATAATGGGATAATGGTTAAATACTCTTTTGAGAGGGTCTCTGGGTGGCTCAGTGGCTAAGCCTCTGCCTTTGGCTCAGGTCATGGTCTCAGGGTCCGGGGATTGAGCCCTGCATCGGGCTTTTTGCTTAGCAGGGAGCCTGCTTACCCATCTCTCTCTCTCTGCCTGCCTCTCTGCCTACTTGTGATCTCTGTCAAATAAATAAATAAAATCTTTAAAAATAAATAAATAATCTTTTGGGACATCAATAATACAGGTTATACAGATATTAAAATGGGAGATTTTCAAAGAATTAATGATACCACAGAAAAATGTCAATGATCTAAAGGCTAAGTAAAAATGGCAGAATACAGAACTGTATAAAGAATGATCTCCATTCTATCAAATAAATGTGTGTGTGTATATAATACACACAGACAGAATACAATAATTACTATAGCAGAAAAAACTACAAATATACTTTATGTTCAAAGAAGGGATTTTAACTTTCGTAGTTTTTGGCAAGGTTTCTTCAACTTTTGCTGCTTTGATACTTAAAAAAGAATCATAATGTTTCCATTTATACTTACTAGATCGATATTCTGCATTATATCCTGAAATGAAGGATGAGTTCGAAACTGTTCGAAGAGATCTCGTTTGTAAAGCAGTGCATACACCAAGTTTGGATTGTGGTGAAGAGAATTTGTCAGGCAGGAATTGATGATCTCTAACATCATTCGAATCACTTCTTCGATGACATTCAAGTCTTGTGCCTAATAAAGAAAGAAAAGCCACACGCACAGTGTTTTTCTCCTTAACACAGAATTAATCGACAGTAACTGCTTTAAAATTGTAACTTTCGGGGCACTTGGGTGGCTCAGCTGGTTAACCGTCTGCCTTCAGGCTCAGATCATGATCCCAGGACCCTGGGACCGAGTCCCACATAGGGGCTCCCTGCTCAGGAGGGGGCCTGCTTCTCCCTCTGCCTACCACTCCACTAGTTTGTGCTCTCTGACAAATAAATAAAAATGTTAAAAAAAAATAAAATTATAATATTGAAAAGATAATGCAAAAGAACCTGTCCAGGTGACTTTTGTCAAGAATCTTCAGAATTAGGTTTACCATTTAATAAAGTATTTGAGTAAAAATCCTTTGAATTCATATGGTCACAATTAGGAACTGAACATAATAAAATATAGATTTGCCAATATGGAAGGAAACTTGGGGCTTCCTCAGCCGCTCCCTTACTAGATCCTTACTGGCCTTCTCATTGTAGCATCACCCTAAATCACGAGACTTCCACAGTGCAAAGTGGTGGTTGGGTCTTACCAAGTCCAAGAAAAGTGCCTAATTCAGAACATGACCTCACTTCTTCTCTACACTGTATTTTCAATCTCTCTATTTACAGATAAATAGCCTATTGTTTGGTCTCTTTTTCCTCAGTCAACATCTTTGGGAATCTAAATAAGAAATAGTTAAAAGATGGCAAAAACAATCAACAAATCTCTTAGAAGAAAGAACGGAAAGAGCAAAAATACAGGTATATACAATGGACGTTCCTTTTCCTCTTGAGTTTTCTAAATTATGTTTCAAAGTTGTAGCAAAAGATTGTAACATTGATGTGGCTCTCAACATATATAAGGGAATATATAAGACAATTATATTATAAAACAGGGAGGGCAAAGGGATGTAAACAGAGAAAAGGTTTCTACTCTTGAATTGTTAAACGTCAGCAATACTAGACTGTGACGAGTCATGCGTGCATACTGTTTAGAGCAAATCTATAGAAATCCACACAAAAATACTACCCGTACATCAGAATGGAATTCTAAAAAACTGTTCAAGTTTTTCAGGAAGGCAGAAAAATAAGACAGACATATGAAAAAGAGGGAACAAACAGAAAACAGTGAAATGGCAGACTTTGGCAGAGTAGATAAAAAACACAAGATCCAACTATATGCTACCTACATGAAATTTCAAATAAAACTCACTTCAAATATAGTTACGTCAAAAACAAAGGATGGAAAATGATATACACCATGTAAATATTAGTTGAAAAATTAATCTGGTAGTGACAGATGAAGTACAACTCAAAGACTGTGGCCTGCAAAGTAAAAAATATTTATTATCTGGTCAAGTAAATAAAAAGCTACGCTTATTCCCACACAATTTATCTCAGCGCATACAGCGTATACAGAGTATAATGTCCAGCATTCAACCAAAATGTATGAGACAAATAGGTAAAAACAACCCACATCCAAGAGACAAATGGGCAGTATCAGACAGAGCTACAAAGATAATAAAAATATCAAACAAATTTAAATGAACTACGATTTACAAAATCTACATATGAATCTACATATGTTTGGATCAAGGGGGAATTTCAGTGGAGTTGAAAACTGTAAGAAAGTGACAAACATATACTCTAGAATTTAAAAGATACGTGGCATTAGCAGTAAAGAACACCTACATGGTTCAACAGTGGACTTAACAAAGTCTTTTTTTTTTTTTTTAAAGATGTTATTTATTTATTTATTTGACAGAGAGAAAGAGAAATCACAAGTAGGCAGAGAAACAGGCAGAGAGAGAGAGGGGGAAGGAAGCAGGCTCCCCACTGAGCAGAGAGCCCGATGTGGGGCTTGATTCCAGTACTCTGAGATCATGACCTGAGCTGAAGGGAGAGGCTTAACCCACTGAACCACCCAGGCACCCCTTAACAAAGTCTTGAAGAGGTAATGGCTAAGCATTAAAATAATGAAAGAATCAAACACTGGCCCAAGAAACTCACAAAATATCTCCCAAATCCACCCAAAACAAAACAAAACAAAAACACACACATAGACACATCATGTTAAACTCTGAAAACCAAAGACAAAGAGAAAATCTTGAAGGCAGCCAGAGGAGTAAAAACACCCGAAATATGGAGACACAAAGATCAGAATTACGGTAGACAGCTCATGAGAAACTAAGCAAGCCGATCTACAGTGAGTGGCGCCATTACACTCTTGAACAGGAGTCTAGCCACACTTGGTCACTTCTGATGGAAAAAAGAAATTGAAAATAAAGTTCCTCAAAGACACCCTGAAGCCGAAACCCTGAGTCGCATTTTTTGGGCCAACTCCTCTTGGAATCACTCTTCTAATTTGCCTGGTACTTTGGACCTCTAGAGCAACGACGCCTCCCAGCCTGGGTCTCTTTCCGGCTCTGGCTCTCAGTAAGGCAGGCTCCTGAAGCTCTTCTTCCTCTGTAGTGAGGGCAGTACGCATTAAGCTGAAAAGTTACTTTCCAAATGTGAGGAAGAGGTCAGACTGCTGGTTCAGAACTGGGGAATTATCTGGAATGTTTTACAAATGGTCGCTACATCAACAACAAAAAAGATAATTACAAAATGTATACATTACCACACGCTTTTAAAGACTCTTAGCATGGTGCTGGCATTCCCTTAAGACATTGTTCCCAAGGGTGCTCAGCCTCAAGCCCAGCTGGAAACCCTAGGGAGAGGCAGACAGTCTGGCAAAAAAGACATGGGTTGGGATAGCAGAAGCAGAAAAAGGAGAAAGCAGCCTTCCTATTAAAGATTAGCTCTTGGTTTCAAGGCCAGCTTTGGGCAGGCTGAGGGTTTGGGGGGGCAGGGGTCAGAGGGAGGAGCAGCAGCAGGGCGGGCCTAGGGTGCTTGTGGTCTCATTCAGACCAAGCAGAGCCTGGTGCAGCGTTCTTTGTGTGCGGAGGTGCTCATCTTTGGTGCATTTCAGTTTATCTTCCAAATCTTCGATCGTCTTCTCCCGCTTGGCTGCCGATGTCTCAGCAAACTCAGCACCAGTCTCTGCCGCCTTGAGTTTAACCATGAGAATCTTTGCCTCTTCCCCATCGCTGTCTTCCCTCTCAGAGTGCTGTTCCCTCAGCAGCACACACACACCTCGGGTTCTGGTCTGTCACTGGGATCCGCTCATCCACCTCCCGGCAGCGGGACTCTGCCAGCTCAGCTCGTTCCTCTGGGCGTTCTGGGTCCCCCTCTATAATCACCGACTTCTGAGCCCCCTCTTTTCAGACTTCGATTGGCCTTTTCTGCAGTGTGCTTGGCCTCTCTGAGTTGGATTTCCTGGTGTTCCATCTTTTCTTCATCTTTTATGGCTCAGCTCTCGAGAACCTCCACACCTCTCGCTCTCATCGGCGGCTTTCTCTGCTTCCTCCAGCTTTTGCAGGGCTGTGGCCGGGGCTCCTGGGTGTGGGCCAGCTCCTCTTCAACCAGCTGTAAGGTAGTGTTCAAGGAGACCACCTTGGCCTCAGCCTGCTCCCTTGCCCCCTCCACTTCCAGCCGCAGGTGCTCGGCCCTCTCCTCTGCGTCATCTTGCTGCTGAAGACCCTGGACCTTGTGCTTCCCCGCCGCCACAGTGGTGGTCCTGGCTACGGTGCCCACCAGGCCACGGCTCTGGCTTGTGCTCGCCTGACTCCCTCCTCCGCTTGGCACGGCAGCTGCCTCTCCCACATTTTTATTTTTATTCATTCTGAAAGACACTGATTTCAAAAGCAAAAGAGTAGCAATGTATTATTGGTTTATGGCATCCTACTAATGGGCATCCAATTTATTTCTGTTTCCTCATTCCTGTGAGCAAGGAGGCAATAAGCATGTTGGTAGATCTGTCCTTCTATTTCTCTGGGACAGATTCCAGGAGAGGGACTGGTAAAAATAGTGGATTTGTATCATGAATAAATGTTGCTAGATCACTGCTTAAAGAGCAATGACAACACATGTACGCTGACAAGGGAGGAAGGCTCTTGCCCTCACTCTCACCCACACGTACACTTATTCTGTTTAACACTCATGGTCCGAAAGACTCATCACTTCATGGTTATGTCAAAATTTCCCAAAAACGGGAAAGGATTTATCAGTTCCTCCAAGTGATTCACATATTCAGAGTGACTCTAGGTTCACAAGTGTCATCTTTTAAAAAACATTTTCATCATTATGTACTGCGTCTCTTAGTCCATGTTGGTTACTGAAGTCCACATTTTACGGATATTGCTATATCATCTTCCTTTTTTTTTTTTTAAACATTTGACAGGTGTATGTATGATTTTCAAGTCTTTAATTTTCAAACTTTCTGTATTACTGAAAACTTACATAGTTCAAAGCAACTATATGGCTAGGTTTTAGAATCTGTAGCTCTAACCTGATAGTTTCTGAATTCTAAGTGAGTCTGATTCACTTACATTTGTCGTTGCTGGTACCTTTCCATTTATTCCTACCATCATGTTTCGTGACTTTTAAATCAGCTATTGCTGTGAAAGGAACTGCTCCAAAGCTTCCCGGCTTAGAATAGCAGTAACCATTTGTCTTTCTAATCATCTGGGCTAGGCTTGGTGGGCCAGCAGGTCTCTGCTCCATGAGGTCGCTGGGATGCTCAGCGGGAGGTGGGAGCTCTCCTGGTAGGACAGCTCGCAGGGCTGGCAGGCTGGTGCTGGCTTGTGGGGAAAAGGGGGGAGGGCACAGCTGGGCTGGGGACTAAGGTCTTTCCTTCTTCTCCACATGGTCTCTTCTAGGCAGCAAGAGCTTCTTCACAGCATGAAGGTTCCAAGAGATCTAATTACCTATTATCAAACTTTTGCTTAATTTTAATTCCCAAGGAAAACTATCCCAGTAATCATAATTTACAATTTATTTGAATCTTCAAGTTGCTACTATGACTGAATCGGATTAAGTGAAACCCTATATGCTTCAACTTTAAAAAGCATTATTGGGTAGTCATCACTACTGGTAAAAAGATGAAAAAGTAGCATGAATTTGATAAGCATTTCTTTACAACTACAAAACTGTCCAAATCTCAGTATTTAAACACATCTAAATGTTATCTAATCACATCACCATTTGGGTGTCAGAATTTCAAATGGTATTTAGAGAAGTTTGCTACTTGATTTTTTTTCCCAGGAAGATTAAATGAGGTACCATTTGTAAAGCTCTTAAAATAGTGTGTAACACACAATAAGTACCATGTGAGAGTTTTTTAAAACAATGTATCTGAAAGAAGAAAACTCATTTTAATCTTAGACATTATCATAATAAGAACAAAAAGATAAATGCCTTTCCAAAGCTGGTAAGTTAATTCAATTACTGTAACTACACAGAATTTAGAAATCACATTTCTTAGTGTTAAATAAGCCCCAGATACCACTTCCATTAATTTGCAAAACTGGCCCCTTTGAGGAGACGTATAGAAAAGCTGACTTTCATTTCTGGAATAATTTAAGGTTTTATAAAAAGATGTGTTTTAAAACCCAACCATGTGTCCTCTGTATTGTGTCAAAATTAGCTTTGTCAGAGATAAAATCTGATGGCTCACTGGTGGAGCAGCAAAATGTGTGCAGAATATCACGTCTTTTTCATTCATGCTTTTTTTTTTTTTTAAAGCACATACAGCTTCCATTCCAGAGCCTAGATCAGACTTTCTTCTCAAAAAAAAAAAAAAGGGGGGGGGGGAAGAAGAAAAAGAAAAGCATATTTTATTACAGAACATCTCAAATGTTAAAACAAATATCCTTTAAAAAAAAAAAAAAAAAAAAAAAAGGTCCCATTTTCAGCTGCTCCTGCTTGGTTTTGCCCATGCTGGTAATGACCATTACACACGCTCTGTGCTAAGCTGCGATTTCATGTCTAACAGACAAGCTGGTAGTTACCGGAGTATCCTACCCTGTCAACAGTACTCAGAGTTGCCTCATTATATAAACTTCCTTTTCCTTTTAAGAGGGAATTTATACAGTTAAATAGTTTCAAATCATTTATTTTTAGTTTCCTTAAGAGAAGCATATGTATCTTGTTTGTATTAGTTTTGGGGGGGTTCCAAGAGAGTTGTCTAAATTTCCTGCATTTTCAGCAGAAAATAAAACCTTCAACAAAATTAATGGGACTTTGCCAAAGTTGGGAAGAGGGGGGAGGAAATGCACAGGCAAGCCTCTTTTTAAAGTTAATGTGCAAATGGCCTTCAAAGCCAATCATTTGGTGATAGACTCTTGTTATCGTTATGTTGTTAATTTACTGGCACACATACTAAAAAGCTTTGTGACCAGCCAGAACTGGATTTGTCCCCATATCTCCAGCTTCTGATAGCAAGAACTAGCTTTATGTTACCTGCAAAACCACCGCTGAAGACGAAATCCTGTGACCAGAGGAGACAATGTGTAACCTTAATAATGTGGGGGCCAGAGAAGGGGGGCAGGAAGGGGGGAGGCAGAGTTACGGTACCACGGTTTTTGTGTGGGGATGTAAAAACGATGTGGTCTTTTTCATTCCTTGGACAGGGTTTGAACATGCCCCACAAACCTGAACTGGAAGCCTGGGGAGTCTGTTACTGAAAACATGCTTACTGGTCGCAGGAAGGCAAGAGAATGGTGGCTGCTAGGGGACACTGGCTAACCTTCCATGTTTTTCCATACTTGGAAAACAGCCACAGAACTCACAAAAAAGGAATGTTCTGATGGAATCCAACTCAGTTGCAACTCCCAACGATCCCATTACTTTAGCAGACTACCCACCCTGGGCACAAAGCGGGGTAAGGGCAGCACCTCTCCTACTTCCCCAGGCCCTCCTCTGGTACAGAATGAGCATATATCTGAGTCTCGAGCTTTTTTGTTTTGATTTTTAATATTTAATGTTTTGCCTTAAGAATTAGTGTTCCTTTCCACTCTTCTTCAATATATTGGTGTTTTACTATAAAAAGAACTATTCTTTCTTTTTTTTTTTTTTTTAAAGATTTTATTTATTTATTTGACAGACAGAGATCACAAGCAGGCAGAGAGGCAGGCAGAGAGGAGGAAGCAGGCTCCCCGCAGAGCAGAGAGCCCGATGTGGGACTCAATCCCAGGACCTGAGATCATGACCTGAGCTGAAGGCAGCGGCTTAACCCACTGAGCCACCCAGGCGCCCCAAGAACTATTCTTTCACATCCTATGAAAAATAAAATCTGAGTAAAGTAACTCTCTAGGAAGATGTATCTCCTTTTATAATGGCTTTGACATTCTCCTTCACCCCATCAGAGAGAGAAGAGCCCCCCATTACAGTCTCAGCTCTGCCAATAACGAGCTATGTGACCTTTGCTCGGTCACTTCACCCAAGTGGAAGTTATTTTTAAGTCTCAGCTTCCATAAGGACTGTAGAAAATACTGAATTTAGAAAGCAGATTTTATTAGAGGAACTGAACACGTAAGCAATGTAGAAAAAGCTTTCAGATGACCTCAAACTTCAGTAAAATCCAGAATTTACTTGAGATCACCCTAGCACCTTGAACTGAGTCACTGTTAGTTTAGAAGGGAAAAACACTCAACCACCTTTGAGAGTAAAAATGTGGAAGGTGAAGTTTGAAAATAATCATCCTGTAAACCCAGGAACCTACTGGTTCTTCTAGAACACATTAAATTTCAAGGCTTATTATCTTTGATATTGTTAATGCACAAAAGGGAAATAATCTCTACACTCTGGTGCCCTTTTCCCATTCCCTCTCTGGAAAAAGAGTCAGTGTGCTCTGAATCACGAACAGGAGAGCTACAGCCCAGTTTAAAAAAAAAAAAAAAGGAAAAAGGCAAAACAGAGGTAGCTACATGTCAGTGGAGAGAAGCTCGAGGTCGGGTTTTGCCCTAGACTGGACAAGTCACCATCTGGGCCCTAGCCCCTTCCAATGAAAGATAAATGGGCTCTCTGGGGTGATGCAAGGAAGCATTCTAAGTGACCCAGACAGGCTTCTGCTTCGGATATGCAAAGACTGCCTCTCTTACTCTACCAGTGAGAAAAAGCCAGATAATTTAATAAATCATAAGTCTTCCCAGGACCATCAGAGAATGATTCTGGAAGGCAATCAAGTGAAATGAATTCTCTAGAGGGACCAGCCCCTCTAAAGAGAGAAGGAGCACAGATACTCTCTAGCTTTTGGCAGAGCACAGGAGGAAGACACGTCCTCACGGAAGTTGACACACAGAAATCAGATAAGATTTCAGTAAGTTCTTAAAGGCTACGTGTGGTCTAATGTGTCAGTCTGGAAAGCTGGAGCCCCAGGTACGGTGGGGTTTGCACTCACTGGAAAACTCTTTTTCCACCTGCCTTCACCAGGTGCTCACGAGAAAGATTAAGTGTGGAGGAGATGGGAAAGAGCCCTCTACCTAACCCTGCTTCCCAGAACCCCCTTTCACGCTAAGCAAAAGCCTTTAGCTCCTGGGGCAGCAAACTCTATTGGCCAAGAGCACCAGGAAATTTCCATTGCTTCCAGGGGAGAAGTAGAAACATAACCCATGTGCCTCTGAATGGGAAGCAGGAAACTCCCCTCCAGGACACAGGCAGATATCTGTTCCTGCAGGTGGAGGGACCGAGCAAAGCCCTCTAACACGGGGTTAGGGCAAGAAACCGTGTTGGGTGCGGAATCCTATCCCTCGATCCTATGCTGCCACTCGGGAAGGGGCAGGAACCTCTCACTCGAGGCCAACCACAGACACAGAACTGCCAAGACGAGGAGGGACAGAAATGCTGGGAAAGTCCCACTCCTAAGACCGAGGCACACACAGAGACTCCCCAAGAAAGAGGCTGGACCAAGACAACAGAAATACCCCTTCTCTGACTCCACTGCAGGGACTGCTGAAAGCAGAGGTTGGTAGAGCAACACTGAACAGAACCCAGGCCCCACTTTCAGGCACAGGCAACAACCATGGGGGCATGTCAAGCCAGTAGAGTTCTAAAGACAAAACCCAAACCCACCCCCGGTCCTAACCAGAATGAGCTAACTCCACATCAGCAGAGGTGTGCCCATTTATAGGCATACTTTTCACTCCAGACTCTACTGTCTTAGACATAATGTCTGGTATTTAATAGAAAATCGAGACACATAAAATAAATCATATGTTCCTAAGTAACAGAGAGGATGATGTGGTAAGTGCTGGGGACAGAGCAGTGATCCACACAGGTCCATACCTTCACATGCGTTATCATTTAGAGGAGATTCACCCTGGGGGGTACAGGTGCTACTTGGGGGACTTGGGGAGAAAGGGGAGAAGTATAGCAGAGTGGTTAGGGACAGAAGTTCTGGAGTCAGGCCTGGATTTGTGCCCCAGCTTTAGCATTTACTAGCTATATGTCCTTTGGGCCGTAGCTTTCTCATCTGAAAAATTAGAATATTACCTATTTTATAGGATATGATTAAATAATAATATATTTTAAAAATATGCTGTCTTGCTTAGCAGATATAAAGTGCTCATTACATGATAGTTACTGTGATTAGTTATTATCAACAGGCAGCGACCTGTCTGAGTTTGTAGGCAGGTAAAAGGCAGAAGGAAGTGCACGCACAGAAAGCCTAACAATGAAGAAGACCACACCACGAGGAAATCCAGTTTGGCTAGAATGTCAAATGTTGGGGGGAGGTGACAAGAGATGGAACCAGATCAAACAGGTCTCACAGGTCAAGTCAGATGAGTGCCAGACTTCCCTGAGCATAAAGAGGACCTTCGGGGCTCCTTCTGCTTCAGAAACACCCAAAAAGAGAAGAAAAAAACTACTTTCGGCAAAAATACAGCACTGGAGGAGAAGATGAAACAATTCTGGAAAGGTCAAGGGAGAGGTGTTTTGTTTTGTTCTATGATTTTGTTTATTTATTTGACAGAGAAAGACACAGCGAGAGGGGGAACACAAGCAGGGCGAGTGGGAGAGGGAGAAGCAGGGTCTTTGCTGAGCAGGGAGCCTGATGCGGGGCTCAATCCCAGGACCCTGGGATCATGACCTGAGCCAAAGGCAAATGCTTAACCGAGCCACCCAGGCGCCCTGAGGGAGTGCATTTTGAAAACCTACATGGGTAGACATTCGGACACATGATTTGCTACCCACAGTGCAAAGGGCAAAAGAAATGGGAAAGAGCGAGCAGAAACTGAAACAAGGGTGAACTCTGGAACTACCATCCAAAATTTTGAAAAAGAACAATAGGCTGACATTTTCTAACAGAATAACACACAAAGCTATACTGCGTAATATATCAGAAATGGCACCATATACAGAAAGATTAAAAACAGTGAGAGACAGAACCCAGAAATGCATCCAAGGATGTGTGGGAATACAGTAAATTATACGGATTCAATTTCATACCAGAGGAGACAAATCATCGAATTATTGCTACTGGGCTAAGTAATAATTAAATAGAAAAAATGTAAAGGCTAGATCTCTAATTAATTCCTTCAACAAAAAGAATTCCAGAAGATTAAAAGGTTAAGAAATAAGCTTTAAGGGGTTAGAAAAAATACAGGTAAATATTTTCAGCTTCTTGATCCAGGGATGGGGTGAGAGACAGGGACGTTTTTCAGTGTTTGAGAAATAGAGTCTCGAAAGGAAAAAAACACAGTTTGGAATACATGAAAATTATAAGTCTTTTGAAGTGAAAAAAGGAGTCTCATAAATGTAGAGGAGACTAATAGCAGCTAAGAAAAAATATTAACAACATATTCAGTAGGAGCAAAAACACATAAAGAAATTCTACAAATCATTAAGAAAAATATAAACAGCCAATGGCTTGGTGCTAATCAGGGACACAGATGGAATCAGAGTTGTTCTTAACAGAAGAATGCAAGGCCTCACAGTCATTCAGAAGAGCACAAGTAATATCAAGAAAGCAAAGAAAATCAATCCAAAGAAAGCAGGACAGAAGAAAAGACCAAAAAAATCAATCAATCAATTAATCAGTTGGAAAATGGCGTAATACCATAAGAGATAGGTAAATAAATGCATTTGTGTCTTTTAAAAGCAGACAACATGCGAATCAGGAAAAAAGGGAAAAAACACACATATAAAACATTAGGGAAGGGTAAGGAAATTAACTATGGATATGGAAAACACTTCCTGAAAATTCTCTGTATAATTCTCTAGGAGAATTGACAATCTGTGATAAAAATGTAAAAATTCAAAACACTAATACGACATATTAGTGACATTGTAGGAAAACAAAAACCTCTCATGAAATGTTAGTGGGAATGTAAAAATGGTACATTTTTGTACCATTTAGCAACACATAACAACGTGCATACGCACTCTGACTCAGGAATCCTACCTTTAGGAGGTAGGGACATTTAGCAACACATAACAACGTGCATACGCACTCTGACTCAGGAATCCTACCTTTAGGAGGTGAATACGCAGGCAGACTCACACAATTATGAGACAGCATACCCACAAGGTTAGTCATGATAGCATTTGTAAATAATGAAAGAAAACAAAGTGTTCATCAATAAACTATGGTATCTCCAAATACCATAACACTATGCAGGCAGAAAAAGCAATGAAGAGGTCTCTACACTAATATGGAGTGACCTCTGGGAGATACCAAGAATACAGAAAACAATACACATTGTGTCATCTTTGGCGTAAGAAGGGATTGGGCGAAGACTATAAGAGTGTGTATGTGTGTGTGTGCATGCAAAAAGAAACTGAAAGGATAAACTAAAAATAACAAAAGGGTGCCTGGGTGGCTCAGTTGGTTGAGCATTTGACTGCTGGTTTTGATCCAGGTCGTGATCTCATGGGTTGTGGAATCAAGCCCTGAGTCGGGCTCCTCACTTAGCAGGGATTCTGCTTGAGAGATTCTTCCCCTCTGTTCCTACCCACCCCTCTGTCTCTACCTAAAAACAGACGAATAAATTTTTAAAAAAGAAAAATTATAAAGAAAATAATAGTTACCTACAGAGGAAGGGAGGAAACAAGGAAGAAGAAATACGGATGGAAGCAAGAACTTTCTGAGTAGATCCTGTTACACAGTTTTAACTTTGGAAACAAACATTATACATATTCCAAAATTGAGACTTAAGAATTCTCTAAAACTTGACAATAAACTGAAATGACTTATCAGAATTGTGACATAATGATACAGACAAAAGTACTTCCTGTGTCTTTGAAACACAGTATTATTTCGACTGTACATAAATAGAATCTTAGTAGAATACTAAGTAGAACGCATTCTAAGGACAAACAGATAGGAAATCTCAAACTTAATAAATGGTCTAATTTTTAGGAGACATACAGGTGACAGTATTTTCAAGCTACTGATTACCTAATGAAAGTAAACAGCGTTAAGGTTTTTTAAGAATCAAGGTTTTCAGTGTAAGAGAGGAACGAGAAACATAAAACCAAATTAAAAAGGAAAGCTAAAAACTTGTAATGTTAAATACGAATTTGAAATTGTAAACATGATTTTTGTTTTAAAAATATGTATTTTCTAATATAGTCCACTTAAAAGGTCTAGTAATGATAGCCAAACAGCAACAAAGAGTATCAGTGGTCAGATTATAATCTCTAAACATCATGACCAAAAAAACAAGCAAACATACAAAGAAAGAAAACCCAAGTCTCCTTGAAAGGATGACTTGACCAGGTCTGTAGCAGAATGTACCCAATATTAGCTGGGACTTCTCACACTAGAAATCAAGAGAGCTTGCAATGACTAGTGGATTGTGTTAAAGGGACACAGAAGTCAATATGATGTGTTATCCAGTGACCAAAGATGAAATTTCAAAGAGCGATGGGATTTCTGGCAGGTGGATTAGATGTTTTAGGCCAAGTATCCCACCTGAGAACGGCTATAAAAGCTTGACATGTGTGAGGCACCTCTGTGGCTCATTCAGCTGAGGGGCTGACTCTTGATTTTGGCTTTGGTCATTATCTTAGTGTCCTGGGATTGGGCCCTGCCTTGGGCTCCATGCTCAGTAGGGATTCTGCTTGAGGACATCTCTCCTTCTCCCCTAGCCCTTCACCCTGCTTGTGCTCATATTTTCTCTCTCTCTCAAATAAATAAATCAACCTTGAAAAAAAAAGTTAAACATTTGTATATACACAAATGCAAATGCATACACTGTTTAATGGCCTCAGAAAGCTATCAAGTTGGTAAAAAATTGTAGACCCAAGATTTGGGAAAACAGGAAAGTTGAGAGGTAAGCCTGGCATTTAAGCTACGTTTCCCTTAAAGATATTTGCTGAAGTATAGTTGAGAGCCTCAGAAACTGAGTAGGTAGAGAAGCTTAGCAAAAGGTTTGATGGGCTCATTGGAATTAGAGATGGAAAGGGCAAATACTGGGATTCAGGATCTGTCAAAAAAGAGGGACCCAGTTAATTCCTTCCGAATTTTATGTGGAATTCCAAGGGGTACACCTGAGTTCTACAAATGAAAAAGAAATAGAACACCCCTCAGAGAGACTCATGTACAGCTTTGAAGCATCTCTATCAGATTGGACTAAGTCAATCTGGGTGTAGTATCATTCCTAGCCTTGGCAGCTACCACAAGCAAAAATCCTCTCTGGAGAAAGATAACATCATCCAAGTCCTCAAATTATCTCCATCATTCTTCATATAAAATGTTTGGCACTCAATAAAAACAATCAGGTATATTAAAAGATAAGACCACATAACTGACAGACAAGAGAAACAACAGACAATAGAAACAGGCCCACAGAGAAACATCAAACACATGCTTTAAAATAATTGTGCTTATTAACAAGTTTGAGAACAAGACTAAGAATTTTTGCAGAGAACTATAAACTACAAAAAGAACGGCATGAAAAAATCTAGTAGTCAAAAAATACAATAAATAATGAAGATTTTAATGGATGGCTTAAATAGCATCTGAGACATAACTGCAGAGAAAATCAGTAAAGTTGAAAACAGTTGATAAGAAAACATCCAGAATAAAGAGAAAGGAGGAGAAACAATATTTTAGAGATCAACACTACCTGAGAAGTACAATGGGCAATTAGCAATTAGCAATTCAAATTCAAGAATTATGAACTCTAAGCAGTTCATAATAAATCTGACAAAAATCACTCTAAGTACATAACAGTAAAACTACTGCAAATCAAAGAATAATTTTACTAACAGTTAAAGGACAATCTGTGATAATCCTCTATGTACTTAAGATTTGCACATTTTTCTGTATTTATGCAACATTTCATGAGAAAGTTTTTTTTTTAAAGAATGTAATGAGTTCAAACACATTTAATATATAAAACTCCATGAGTTTAGTAATGTAATCCTTTGAAAAATGAGAGAAAGAGGAATCTCTCACCTCCCAAACCCAGCAATCCACTGGAAGGCATTATAAATAAATGGGGCACCAGCTTCTTACTCTAAAAACTGGAGATTAAAAGGGAATAATAAGCCTTTGGCTTTCCTTTATGAACTGTATTTAAACCACCCCATCTGATGGTTTTCTTCTAGGAAAAGTATAGTTAATGAATGTAGAAGAAAAAATAGTGTTGAAAAAAAATGTTTCAATTCTTAACTAATTGATTCATTTGGGCGATACTCATCAGTGGTTAGAACTGTGCTTTGAGGTGAAGCAGAACTTCACAGAGCAGAAATCAGGCTGTCCCGACCTGTAACCACTGATCACCCTTAGCCTCATCAGGAGTAAGTAAGACAACCACGCCTCCTAATGTGTGGAGCAAACAGTATCACCTGTGAAGCAATCTGGCCAAGAAAGAAGAATCTGAATCTACTCAGGCCTGTAAAGCTAACTTCCATTTACAGTAAATATGAGGGAGAGAACGAGGTAAACTCTACCAGAGGAAGCCAAAAGACATGCTTGGGATGTGGAACATTCTACAGGACAAACGGCTATTTCTGCAACATAATGATGGTATGAGGGGAGTAAAGTGGGGGCCACTCTAAATTAAAAGAGACTTAATAGACATAACAGCCAAATGTATTAATTTTTATTTCGAATTCTGATGTTAGCACTGCTGACAGCCTTATGAGACTGCGGGAGAGATCTGACTGTGCTGTGTATTAGATCACACCTAGGAAATATTGCTACTTTCGTTAGGTGTGATAACCATACATGATTATGAAAGAAGATATTATTTTTAGAGACACATATCAAAATATGAGAGATTAAAATTCCAATATTTCCTCTGAAATACTGAAGCAAAGAAGGTTCAGATGAAAGATATATGATGAAATCTAATGGTTGAATCTAGACGGTTGGCATATCGGGGTTCATTAAATACCTTCTGCATTTCATCTGAATTTTTTTTTCACAACAAATATTTTGTTAAGTCGAAAAATTTGTTAACCGAATGAAAGGGAAACTTGTCTAGGTAAACACAAGTCATTCTACTTCACCTATAACCAAATTAAAAAGAGACAATAATGAAAAGAATAAAACACAAAAAAAGTGAAAGACTTGTTGGGGATAAACTGTTGAAAATGGGGACTATGCTCATCTAGTTTTATAAGTAATGCCTTTATATCTTTAGGGAATATGTAATTACTATGCCCTTTAAGCTTTTATTATTTTATTTTTTAAAGTTTTTTTTTCTTTTCTTTTTCTTTAAGAGAGATTGAGCAAGTGCGTGAGCAGGTAATGGGGGTAAGGGGAGAGTAAGAGAGAGAATCTTAAGCAGGCTCCATGCCCAGGGCAGACTCCAACTCTGGGCTCCATCTCATGACCCTGAGATCGTGACTTGAGCCGAAATCAAGAACTGGATGTTTAACTGACTGAGCCACCCAGGGGCCCCCAAAGATTTTTAAGTAACCTCTACATCCAACATGGGGCTTGGATTCACAACCCTGAGTCCAACAGTCATACTCTCCACTGTCTGAGCCATCCAGGCACCCCACCCTTTAAGCTTTTAAATCAGAAAAAAAAGTTTCTCATTTTTTCCTTACATGAGGGTAGCATAATTGATTTCAAAGTATGGTAAAGTTAGCTCGAAAATGAAAACAAAAGCCAATGTCACTAAAATACTCAAAATATATATATATCAAAGTCAACACTGCTAAAAAAATTCTATAACCCAAGTAGTTTTAGGAATTCTAGAATTGTACAATACTAGGAAATCTATTGCTGTAATCAGAGTAAATATTTATTTATTTATTTTGAAAGATTTTATTTATTTGAGAGAGAGAGACAGTAAGAGAGAACGTGACAGGGGAGAAGGTCAGAGGGAGAAGCTCCCCGTGGAGCTGGGAGCCCAATGTGGGATTCGGTCCTGGGACTCCGGGATCATGACCTGAGCCGAAGGCAGTCGTCCAACCAACTGAGCCACCCAGGTGTCCCAAGAGTAAATATTTAAAGGAGGAAAAGGTTATGGTTGTCCTGATGGATTTTTAAAAGTAATCTGAGAAAAGTTAAATTAAAAAGTTGTTTGGTAGGGGCGCCTGGGTGGCTCAGGGGGTTAAAGCCTCTGCCTTCAGCTCAGGTCACGATCTCAGGGTCCTGGGATCGAGCCCCACATCGGGCTCTCTGCTCAGCGGGGAGCCTGTTTCCCTTCCTTTCTGCCTGCCTCTCTGCCTACTTGTGATCTATTTGTCAAATAAATAAATAAAAACTTTAAAAAAAAAAAGTCGTTTGTAAAGTAAGAGAAAGGGCCTTTATTTGAAAAATGCAGAGTGGACACAAACAAGTAATTCACAAAAGATAAAAACATTAAGATATATTCACTTTTGTTAGATTAAAAATACCCATTAAAATGATAACGCTATCCCTCTCTTTTTTCCCGACATGTCACACTGAACACAAATAATAAATCTAATTCCCAGTGTTGTCAAGAAGAAAGGAAATGGGATTCTCAACAGAGTCCTGATGGAAGTGTAATCTGACACAACTTGTCTAGGTTTCAATGTATCAATATATACTAAAAAAGCCTTTAAAAGTGTAGACTTCTGTGCCTGCAATTCTAGTATCAGATATTTATCCTAAGGACAGAAGACTGTGCTCAAGGACTTCAGCCTTGTGGATGTTTACTGTGTAATAATGAAAAATTCTCATTACCCCGAATTTCTATTGCAGCCATACCAAACCACCACAAGTTTAGCCGCTTACGACAATGCAGACTTGTTATCTCACGGTTCTGAAGACATTTGGGTAGGTTTGGCTGGTTCCTCTGCCCTGGGTCTCATGAGGCTAAACTGAAGGCGTCAGCTGGGCGAGGCTCTTATCTGGAGGCTCTGGGGGAGAATCTATTTCCAAGTTCATTCAGGTTGTTGGCAGAATTCAGCTCCTCCTGGCTGCAGAGCTGAGTTTCCTATTTTCTTGCTGGCTGTCAGCTGGAAGTCTCTGTTAGCAGCTTCAGGCTGCCTGCATCACATCGTCCCTTCCATCTTCAAACTGGCAATGGCGTGACAAATCCTTCTCAGCTTTGAATCTCTCCAACTTCCCCTTTGGGCATATCTCTTCTACTTGAGCTGGAGAAAGTGCTCTACTTTTAAGGGCTCATGTGTTTTAATTGGGTCCACCTAAAAAAGCCAAACTAATCTCCTGATCTTAAGGTCCATAACCTTACTTATATCTGCTAAGTCCCTTTGGCTGTGCAACTTACCGTATCCACAAGTTCTGGGGATTAGGACCTGGACACTTTTCAGAGGTCATTACTCTACCACAAGTACTCAAGGGTCATTACTCCTACCACAATCCCAAATGTCCAACAGCAGATGATTGGTTAAATAAACTGTAGTACATCTGGACAATGGAATACCATGTAGTTAATCAAATGATGGATGTCAGACAACTTAGAATGGACTGAGAAGGGCAGACGTGAAGAAGTAGGTAATAAAGCAAGTTCAGTAACATGTTAATTGTGGAGTCTAGGTGGTAGGTATATGGGTATTCACCGTAAAAACTCCTCAACTTTTTTAGTCTATTTGAAAAATTTCATAGTAAGATATTGGGGAAAAAATAATTAGGCCAATCTTTCAATCTTCCCCTTCCCCATCAATGGTCTTCAAATGGAATTGGGTGAAAATCTAGGTGTCTATAAGAATTCTAGCAAAGCACCAGCAAATAAGCTTTTGCATAAGGTTTATAAGGAGACTAAGTTTTAAATAGCATTAAATATCCCTCCATTTTATTTTTCAGATAATTAGCCAAATTAAAATAGGAAAACAATAATACAGGATGCATTTTTTTAAATTGTTAATTTAAAAACCAACTTCTATCTTATGCTTGAGGCATTTTTATTTTCAAAAAGGAAGTTCTCTTTAAAATAATTAACACATAAAACAAAAGCTGTCTCGATTTAATTATTTTCTCAATGGGAAACAACAAACCCACTCCACAGTTCAACAAAATTTGATCAAACAGATTCTCAGTTGTGACAAACAAAATATCAAATAACCATAGAAGACAATGATTTCGCAAACAGTAACTGAGGGCCCACATGATGACCTGCAGCATTGTCTGAAGCACTGAGAACAGGTAATGAGGATATAAAATAAGTGACATCTTTGACCTTTATTTCACCTTGGGAATTAGAAAATTCTGTCTAATTTTGTAAGGTAGAAATTTCTCAAAAACATGTCTCTCAAGATATGTAAGGAATTTTACACAAAAACCTAACTTAGTATTTTCACTCGGAAAATACTAAGATGTAACTGAGAAATACTGAACCTCAAGGGAGACACCAAAAACTATTTTCATGGCCTCAAGTCAGGAGCAATTACTCTGTATCTTAAAGACTTCCCAGTTTTATGGAAACTTGGCCAGAGCTACAGAAGAGGAGTACTGCCACAACAGTGAATAGCCTAGGCTCTGAGGTCAACCTCACTGGCCTTGGAATCCCTGTTCTACCATTTACTGCTCATGTGACCTTGGGAAAGATGCTAAACGTGGGCTTCTTTATCAGCAAAACTGTTACAGTAGAGTGGCAACAAGATAATGAATATAAAATACCTACCCCAACGTCTAACACACAGTAGCAGTTGCTAGCTGTGCTCTTACTAGTGAAAGCAACAGTAATAGTGAATGAAAGTTTCCTGTTACATGCTGATGTGCTTCGGAGGCACAGGAACTCTATTGGGACTAAGACAAACAACTGTGATGCTTCTGACTTACACTTTCATGTCTATTCAAAGAGAAGTGCCTCCATGATGCTGAAATTTGAATTCTAGAACATCTGCACGCATTGCAGTGAAGTGCACCGAGCCACTGTGAATCTGAGATCTTTAAGAACCTAAATGCTACTGTTATATTAAATGGCCCAATCCTTTAGGAAATGCTGTGTTCAAAAATACTCCAAGTCTAATGCTGAAACACAGGTGACCCCTGATGGAAGACAGTTTGATTTGAATCCCACTGCATTATAACTATATTCCACATAATGTCCGAGGTTGTATTTATGGTTGTATAATAACTGGGATCAATGCCTACATTTTGCCCAAACAACTGCCAATACTTACAACTCAGTCAAGGGCAGCAGCAATGAGGGTGACTCGGTCTTCTGCTACAATCAGAGCAACAGATCACTGAAAAAGTTGCCATGGAAACTGCCTACATCCATTCAGAAACTTCAGGAGGCAATTCTGTATTAAATTTGCAATTTATTTCTTGTGGCAGAAACAAATTTTAAAGAACAATTTGACAGTCCTTAGAGTAATGAAGAATGCTTACTACAAGAAGAGTTACTAAAATAAGATGTCTTTAGTCTGTCATTGGACTTCCATTTTCAAAAAGCCTCCAAGGCACCCAAAAGTATATATAAATTCAGTTTTTATGTTACTATTGTCTGTGATATAGGTTAAGAAAATACAAATTGTTCATTCATTTTAATTACTTTTGGGGACTGGAACTTAACCTATGGCACTGACATGGATCTAACAGCTCATCTCAGGATCAGATTTAGCAATCAAAGACGCCATGCATTGGGGCTGCCCTCCAATTTGCTAGAGAGTGCCGACTTCTTTGTAAGAGAAAGATGCCTAATTTTACTCTCTGGATAGTTTTCCTGGAAAACAGTTTGTGGAAACAACTACAAATACGTAAAAGATAAAATCAAAATAGGATGGGAAAAAACTTAATGTGGCATAAAGGAAATCCCTTTTTAGAGGCAAAGAGAAAGTTGATACTGCTACAGAAACAGAGACAAAGACTATTAAAAGGAGTCTCTTCAGTCAAAATCTACTTGGCAAGAAGGAAAGTGATTCCCCCTTATCTCCTGTTCTACTTCTTTCGTCTACTTGTATCAGTTGGGAATAAGGAAAAGATCTTGTTATCAGGAAGGTATGAAATGCAAGCAAAAGACATTTTAAGATAATGAGAGCAGTGTTAACAAGAAAACTTTCAAGCACAAGTCTTAGCATCAATGGTAACAACTCTCAAATTCACTTGGTGGCATTTCTCCTAAAAGCACAGTGACAGTACCAGGAAATAATACAAAGATGTAGTTTTCCTTGAGTTTATAGACCATTAAGTGGCAATTTAGTGAAAAGCCTCTTCGGCCGGCTGTTTTTAAGTAGGAGACTGGCAGTTTCAGTCCAAAGTCAGAGATGTTGTCAGACCCGCACCAGCACAAGTGGGACACACTGTGGGTGCTGCCTCACCATGTGGGCATCCATCACAGGCTGGGGCGGCAACATGAAGCTTTTTGTAGTGGACGCCATTCGCTTCACTTCGGCAAGGACCCGAATGTTCATAGCAGCAATTCCAGAACAATCTCTACCTCACTTCATCAAAAAAGCCAATGTTCACTTAAATTTTCCTGAATATCGTTTGGTTTTACTAAGAGATCACACCAGAAGCTAGGTGGACAGGAACTCTCAAATATCCAAAGAACTGGAAAATGGCGGTGTAAAATCAATTTTAGCAATTTAGTTACACCTTTGTATTAAAAGTGCCTCTCCAAGCAAAATTTTTCAGAAGCAGTTTTTTTCCCTATAGGTGTCTGATTTATACTGAGGGAACATGTTATGACATTATTTGAACTAATTCACTGGTTCCTATTTATTCAACAGTCACTGTTAACTCTCTCTGATGTGCCAACAAGCCAAACAGACAAATGATGATAACCTTCTTAAAGACCTCAACTTTACGTCAATTAAAATTTGAGGAAACTGGATGGGGAACAAAAAGAGTACAAAGATTTTTAAGACAGACAAAGACATGGAGGGAGATACTAACAATGAATTAACTGTGCACACCAAATACCAGTTACAAACTGCCTTTTATAAAAGCTCTCAAAACAGTTGCTGTCTGTTCTGTACCCTTCTAAGAGCTTTGGTAACAGCAAGGACACTGAACACCTGCCCAGGATTCTGTGCTCCTCTGTAATTTACTGGCCATGGTAGGTCTGGTTCAATGTACTCCAGGCAGCTGCTAAGTTTTATTAACTCCTTCAGGTTACCGGGCTAATTGATGCAATTTAATCAATCCTCCCAGTAGCTACCCATTAGCCCACACAATATAGTCCAAGGTGAAATCTGCCATTCATTTAACAAATACCAATTGACGGCTGTTATGAAAAGGTGCCCGACTAGGAGCAGTATGGAAGCAGGGAACAACGATGGGACCCCTGCCTGTACAGAGTTTTGAGTCCAGTGGGAGAGCTGTGAATTGTGGGAAGTGCAATGAAGGCAAAGAAAAGGAAGAAACAAGAGTATAAACTAATGCAATTTAGACAGAGACTTTGTATAAAACAGCACCAGGGAAGGGTCCCCCAGTTAAGACTTCCCATCAGAATGCTTTTGGGAGCTCCAGTCAGTGTCCTTAGAGATCTCTGATTAAATGAGAAAACCAGAAGTAGGAGAAAACGCCTAATTGTGGAATGTGTAAAATTTTTTTTTTTTTTTTAGCAGTTTTAGCTAATCTCTCTTGAATTACCAACAATCAGACGAAGGTTTATGGCGTGAGGGTGCTGAGGAGTCTGTTACTCATCAGACTCTAATTAGATGGAGAATAATGCATTAAACTCAATTTTGAAAATGATCCCAAATATTTACTGCACATGAGGGTTTGGTTTCCTGTTCTTCTTTTTCTTTTCCCTAAACTTTAGTTTTAATTTTATCAAAGTAACGAATGAGCCTAGTTTAAAAGTCAAGACTACTACTAGATCTGAAACAAAACAAGAGCAGTAGGAAGCCACCTTCTGCCTCCCTCTCGTCTCCCTGCCCCCTGCATAGAGGCAAGGATTTTTGAACCATTTTATCGGTTTCCTCGGACATTTGTATTCTTAATTCTGAAAGAGTGTGTGCTGGTCTCTCAATTTTTAATTTAAAATCATCTATTTGACTTCTCACCCTTAAAAAGAGGTTTTTCCTCTTCTAAATTAATTTTAAAATCAGCTTAAATTTTTCTAGTTTACTATACTATTGAAAAAAATACCAATTTTTTAAGCCACCACAGGAAAATGAGAACTAAGAAGAAATAGACATCTTTCTAAAGTGCGGAAAGAACTGAAAGCAAGATTTAACTGGGAATTTGTGAAAAAGATTCTGCCTCAAATGTTACGACCCTGCTTTGAGGAGACAACGGCAGTTGACCAAGGGGCCTTGTAACTGACTGTGTTATCTGCAAAACGAGAGACGGGAAGAATCCTTTCTCATGCTCTCGGTATTAGAGTTGAATCTGAGACTGTGAGACTTGGCGTATTTTCCAGAGCACCTTCTAAATTCAGTTAGGCCTCTTCTAACTGTACCCCATGGTCACTCCTTTTGACGGACAGATTTCTTTTGCAACTTTCAGAATCTGACGAATCCTAGGTGGTTGTTTTATTCCTTTTCTTTTTTTTCTTTTGTTTTCTCCTCTT
Source organism: Mustela nigripes (assembly GCF_022355385.1). Classification (NCBI taxonomy): domain Eukaryota; kingdom Metazoa; phylum Chordata; class Mammalia; order Carnivora; family Mustelidae; genus Mustela; species Mustela nigripes. The sequence goes on from NC_081564.1 coordinate 66,894,750, forward strand.
TTCTTTCTTAAGAGTCTGGCATTCCCGACAGGCACAAAAGTGATCCTGCTGGCTTTCTCTCTTGCTCCTGTGCTATTAGATTTAATTTGTGTGCTTTTATAACTTTGTACTTACGCCCACGGGCTTTTGAACAATGGGCACCCATTCAATGAATCTAAGAAATAAATGACTTGATGATTGTAAGTGCTTTGAACTCAATGGACAGAAGGCTCTACATAAGTAATATAATAGTAAGGACAGAAGAATGTAAGATTGAAAAGAAAAAAACAACCTAAAGCTTTTTTGGAAGCCGAACACACACACACCCCTCTCCCTCCAACATCCTTTGTTACTCAGCATGCATTTTCCTCATTTGTACTCAGTTCTTAAAATCTCTTCCTCTGTATTTTTATAGATGAAAATGACAAACATTTGTAAAGCAAAAATGCTTTAAGGAGTATTTCCTTTGAACCATGGATGTGATGGTGACTGCAAAGCTTACTATCTTATGTAAGAGTTGCTTAAATAGGTTCAACAATCTCATGGAAGTCACCCCAGGGCTACTATGGGACTCTCTGGAGCTTCCTATAACAGGAGTTGTATAAACACACTTTTGATTTTTAGTTCTTTCCACTTGATTTACTAAGTTTACTAAGCATAACCTAGTTAAACTCTGACATATAGATTTAAATTAATCAGGATATTTAGCAGCTGTGAGGCTTATTATTATAAATTATTAAAGTACTAATATAAAACTTGCATTTTCAATAAGCTTCACTCTTCTTACCATCCGTCCACGTAAGAGCTTCATAAGCTGGGTATGTTAATAGAAACAGGGGTACAGACATATTCTAAGGTAGGAAAGGCTGAATAGGAGATTGAGAATAATTATCTTTGTATTTTCTTTCCATCCTAGACTTCAATTTAAAAATCTAATCTCCAAAAGATTTTTCTCATGATTCATCTAGCTACCTATTAAAAATAATTCCCATATTTACATGCGCAGATACCGTCTCTGTTCCGTGGATGTGTTTTAACCTTCATGTCGTCCTCCGTCTTCAACCCATCGTTGGCTCACCATTTCTTCCTAAGACACACCTTCCTGGGACCACGCACGTGGTGTTTCCCCAATTCCGTTTACAAGCACTTCCTCTTCTATCCAACTTCTGAAGGTTGGAGGCCCCTCAGAGCTCTGTACTGATCCCCCTTTCCTTCACATGCCACCTTCTCTTGCACTGGGCTCTTGTCAATTGTCATGACTTTGAATATCTTGTTCAGGTGGACAACACCTGTATTACCACCTCCAGGAGAGACTTCCCTTGAGTTCCAAGCCACTGTACTGTGATCTCTCACCAAGCTGATTTAACTGGCCTTGGTCTCAACTCTGACCTCTTTAGAATCACTTGTCTAAAATGCTTTTTTTCAAAGGTACATCTGACCAGTTGCTCCATTGCTCAAAACCCTTCAACGACCTTATGCTGAACTATGGGTAATACCCAACTCGGGTGCCTGGGTGGCTCAGTTGGTTAAGCGACTGCTTTCGGCTCAGGTCATGATCCTGGAGTCCTGGGATCGAGTCCCGCATTGGGCTCCTGGCTCCACGGGGAGACTGCTTCTCTCTCTGACCTTCTCCTTGCTCATACTCTCTCTCACTGTCTCGGTCTCAAATAAATAAATAAAATATTAAAAAAAAAATACCCAACTCCTTTCCATCAACAACCTGCCAGGCCTGGCATGGCCAGACAATAACCTCTGCCTCCAGTCTTATTTAATGCTACTCTCCAAGACATTCTGGCTTGCGTACATTTTCCTGAATAAACAGAACTCTGTCTACCTGCAGGGCCTTTGAACATGCTGTTTAAAACACTCTACCCCCACTCTTCCTCTGGCTCTACCAGGTCTCAGTTAAATTTTCACAGAGCAAATACTCCATCTCCCCAGCACCCCAAATTTAAATTAAGATTCTCAAAATTCTCTTGCATTATGTTGCAGTTATTTTCCCTATTTATAATGTTGTATTTATTTGCTTGCTAAATGATTGTGGTATTTTTCCCTCCACCAGATCCTGAGGCAGGGCAGGGTCCATTTCTGTTCATTCATCACTGTATACTCAATGTCTGGAGTAAAACATGGCATAAATAACATCATGTATTTTGGATGGATGATGCCCTTCTTGAATATACACTGTGTTTCGCTTTTGTATTTACTGTTTTTAATCCTATTTAAAAACTAAGATTAAGTCATTGATAACAGGACTGTCGTGCTTATTTTCAGATATGGAAATTGAAACTCAAAAAAAATTAAGTAATTTCCTTACTATCACACAGCTAACAGGAGACAGAAGTAGAATTCAAATCCAGGTATGTCCAAGGCCGGAGTCTGGACAAATCTTGTTTCTTTTCTTTTTTCCCACTGGTGTCTTTCAAAAAATTATTTATTCGAGTACCAGTCTTGTTTCTTTATACTCTATTTCCTCCCCTCAAGTGTTATTTTGAAGCAAACTCCAGACACATCTTTCAGTCATTAACATATCAGTAAGTATCTCCAAAAGATAAAAATTTTTCTTCAAGGGGCACCTGTGGGGCTCAGTCAGTTAAGCATCTAACTCTTGATTTCAGCTCAGGTCATGATCTCAAAATCCTGAGATCAAGCCCTATCCTGGGCTCCGGGCTCAGCAGGGAGTCTACTTGACATTCTCTTTCTCCCTCTCCTTCTACCCTCTCATCCCCTGCATGTGAGCGCTCTCTAATAAATACATCTTTTACAAAATAGTCTTTTAAAAATACAACCACTATGCCATTCTCGCACATAAAAGAGTTAATAGTCATCTCTGAAAATTATCAAACGCCCAATCTAATCTAATTAGGTTAAGAAAAAAAGGCTTTTCTTGTTCTTTTTTTTAAAACACAGAATGAGGATCCAAATAAAATTTTTTATAGTGCAAGTACTTTTTATTAAAGTGTGTTTCTCTCTTTTTCATTGCAATTATTAGTTGAATAAACCAGGTTATTTGTCCAATATAGTTTCCCGTAATCTGGTTTTTGGTGGTGGCAGTTAAGGTTTTTCTGTTCTCCATCTTTCCTGTAAATTAGCAGCTTAATCTAAAGGCTTGATCATATTAGGTTTGATTCTTTTTTTCTTTTAAAGCAAAACTATTTCATAAACAGTGGTGTGTTCTGCAACAGAAGGCACATGATGTCTGGTTGTCTGTTTTTGCAAGTTTAGCAGCCACTCATGCTCCATGCTTGGATGCATTCATTTATTAAGGTTTGCAAAATGGCCATATTCTAATTCTATCCTTTTTTCATTTTTGGCTGTAAAACTTCTCCAAAGAGGAACTTTTCCTTATCTATTGTTTTCTTCCATCTTATAATAAAAGGCAGGATAAATTCTTTGTTCCTTTTAGTGGAAATCTGGTTGCTAAGGATGCTCAGTGCTATGCGACTGGGTTGGTCACTGTTTCCATAAGTTCAAAGGACAGAAGTAGAATGACTAGACATAGCTAGAGATATTAAACAAACAAAAATATGAGTCCATAGAAATAGTTCCTATTCAAGCTAAGATCAAAGGGGTTTTACTCAATCTCTTCTATTTTACATCTGCATATACTGTTCCTGTGCCAAGAATCCAGGTTCCCAAGGCAATGGAGGAAGCAAAATTAGAATACTGCACAACCATCGTTTGTTTTATCTCACATTACACACGCGTTTCTTGAAATAACAACACCAAGGCTTCTACATAAATATGACTAGTAAAAACAGTTTAATTTTTTTTTCCCAACTGTATTTTCAAGGTATAGCCTAGAGTCACTTGGTTGGTTGGTTATGCCACCAACTGGATATATATTTAGGTTTATTTATTTCAATGTATTTCAGTGTTAGAGGCTGCTCTTTTAAATTTCCTTTTATAATCATGCTATATGTGCAATCACTAATACTCAATTCTATAGGCGGAAGTTTTGTTCCTTTAAGAACTGTCTATGTAGTTCTTCAATTAAATCTAAATAATAAGGATTATTCAGAGGCTCATTTTATCCCTATCACTTTCCTTCACTCTTATAGGCAGGTGTTCAAAAAAATTTCTACCTTCCCTTCCTTTTTTTTTTTTTAAAGTAAACTCTACCCCAACGTGGGGCTCGAAGTCATGGCCCCAAGATTGAGAGTCACATGTTCTACTAACTGAACCAGCCAGGCATTCCCACTGTACAAATAGATACAAATGGATATCACCAACCTATCATGAGGATGATTATGTGGTGGCACATAGACTTTCTACAGAAATATCTCTCATTCATTTTTACAGCTGCATAGTACTTTACTGTTTAAGTGCACCAAAAGTTATTCAACCAGTTCTCATGGACTGAGTTTTAAAGATCAGTCTGGCTGGTTTCAGTGCTCCCATATAATTTTATATTATATTTATATGTAACTAAGTCTTTTTAAATAAGTAGACTTTTGAAATGTGTCTATTTTGTTGCTTTCTTTTCATATTTTGTTTTTTTAGGTATATTTTCTGGTATTTAGGAAGTTCGTATTTTTATTCTAATGGTAATCTTATATGAATAACTTTGTATTAAATTTCTCTCATCACCTCCCCTTCTTTTTTTTAATCATTTTCTATTGGTTCCCTATCATAAGCAATACTGAAATTAGGTAATTTCTTTTACTGCCTACTTCTCTTCTAGGATCCGAACTGAAATAATATCCTTTAACTCCCAATTAACTATAATCCGTGAGCTTATTCTACTCTTACATGCTTTCCCCATTTCCCTCTCCACAGTTTAAGAGTCATATCCCTATGGTCAGAAAAACAGCCTTTACTTACTATACTTGCTCCTTCAGGTGTATCATTTAGTGTTCCCCTAGTAAAAAATGTAGCTAATGCTCACCACTAGCCTTTGTGACTGTCCAATCAGCGTGGTTGTCTTAAGCTCTTTCTCGATACAGAGGCTGGCAAACCATGAACCATGGGCCAGACTGTTTGTGGCCTATTTTAATATGACCTTTTGAGCTAAGAATGGTTTTTACATTTTTAAAGGGTTATATATAAACCAATCAAAACAAAAGCTAGATACTCCATAAAAAGATAGGCAACAGAGACTAGCATGTGTCCTACAAAGTCTAAAATATTTACTCTCTGGCTCTTTATCAAAACCCTTTGCTGACCACCACTCAGAGAGAGTAGTGGGAGATGGACCTTAGGAAGGAAACAATATTTGAGTTCCTAGATTTAGTAAGATTGTCTATATCTGTTATACTTGGAAGTCGGCTTGGTGGGATATAAAACCCCTGTGCTTTCTTTGAGTAACTTTAAAATGTGATTCCATTTTCTTCTGGCATAAAACACTGTTGTCAGAAAGTGTGTTGACAGCTTCATTTTCTTCCATTTAAAGTGCCGGGTCTTTCTGCCGACTATCCCTGAACTACCATCTCCTTATCTCTGTGTTGGTACCGGTGGCCCAAAGCACAGAAATGTGCTTTCCACATGCAGTTTTGACTCTTTTTTCTCTTCTTCTTAATTTTAGGAAAGTTTTCTTGAAGTACAGCTTTTAGTAGTTTTCCTCCTTTTTAAGGGATTCCTATTTTATAGTTGTTGGATCTTGGCCTATATTCCTTAGTTACTGTCTCTCAAAGCCTTTTCCTTTCATTCCTTTTTGCTTTCAAGTTTTTTACTTTTCATATTCCGTTACTCTTAAGGCATTATATTTATTTACTTAATAAATACTTGTGTACAGCTGACATTTCTAAAATGATTCTTTTATTTAAGAAAAATATCAATTTTTTAAATAATTCTGTTATGTTTTTCTGTTTTATCTTTTTTTAAAGTTTTATTTATTTATTTAACAGAGATCACAAGCAGGCAGAGAGGCGGGCAGAGAGAGAGGGGGAAGCAGGGTCCCCGCCGAGCAGAGAGCTCGATGTGGGGCTCGATCCCAGGACCCCAGGATCATGACCTGAGCTGAAGGCAGAGGCTTAACCCACTGAGCCACCCAGGCGCCCCTATCTTTTTTTTTTTTTTTTTTTAAAGTAATCTCTACATCCAACATGGGGCTCGAATTCACCACCCTGAGGTCAAGAGCCACCCATTCTGCTGACTGAGCCAGCTGAGCACCTGTTTTATCTTGTATGATTTTCTTAGTTTCTTTTAGTTATTTGGAAAGGTTATTAAATAGTTTTCATCTATTTTATGGGTACATCGCATGCTTTCATTATCAGTACAGATATTCTTATTCTCTTAGTCTCTTTTTTCTTCTACCTTTGCACTGCATTTGACTGACATTCTCTTTTGCTCATTTCTAATGAAGTTAGTTTTTTTTTTTTTTCCTGAAGAGTTTATTTATCTGAGAGAGAGACAGCATATGAGTTAGAGAGTGAGAGAGAACACCAGTTGGGGGGAGGGGCAGAGGAAGAAGCTGACTCCATGCTGAGCAGGGAGCCCCATGTGAGACTCGATCCCAGCACCCCAGGATCATGCATGACCTGAACCAAGAGCAGACATCAACTCATTGAGCCACTGAGGTTCTCCTGAAGTTAGTTTTCTTAACACATTAGGAGGGAGAGGTAGGTCAAGGTAGCACTTTTCTAGTTTCAGGACTCTAGGGCTATAGTATGAAGCGTTCCTAAATATAGTCATGCCCCTTTTGGGATCTCATGGCTCTCTTCTCTAACCCTACATTTATCTGAATTTTCTTTTTCTTTGCTTAGTGTCCCTGACCTCCTCTGTGGGCTTATTTCTAGTAGCTTCACCTTAGTGTGGGGCTTGGCCCTCAAGGAAAACTTGAGCTGTTTAGTTTTAAAGGTTCATGGGGCTCACAGTCTAGAACTCCTTCAGCTCTTCCAGCAGACAGCTTACATTCAACCACGAATTAGAGAATGCAAAATCCCTAGTGGTTTCACATTGCTTTCCTCAAACTGATCTTTCCAGAGAGCCCATTCTGGCTACTTGGGGGTCCTCCTGTCCTCAGATCTCTCAGATTTCTCTTTGGGTCCTTCTAGTTCCTCCCATAGACACAGTGATCTTGTAGCTCTCGGTAGTCCGGGTTTGACGTGGCCACCATGCACTCTAGCTTGCTGCAGATGTTAGTGTGAGTGAGTGAGTGCTGATGCATTCTATCTGCTGTTTCCGTAGGGAAATTTCAGGAAACTAAAAAACTGTAAAGCTGGGTCTGTCTTCCAAGAATTCTCCTCACAAAGCTGATACTCTCAACCACTCTTCATACCGACTCTAAGTTAAAGGCCCTTTCACTACGTGAGATTCAAATGAAAACCTCCCCAAATTTTTACGATGCCTTCTCAGAGAAGCCTTTTATTTGCAGCATTCTATAAACCATAAGCTGATTTATCTTATGTATAAATATGTCCATCACTCAGTGCTATCTACAAATGTCTGTCTCAAATCCTTAAAGAAAGAAACGGCACCATGATTCTCTATTTCTTACTGAGCTCTTCCTGTGCTGGCCCGCTACTGTTCTGTAACCCTAGGGCACACTATTCACACTATATTCCAGGCTGTGTTTTAGGGGACATTGTTCACACAGAATATGATGTGGGTGGAGTCCCCTCTGATTGTGCATTCCCACAATCCTATACAAATCCGTTTCTATCTGCCCAGTGTATCCTTACAGAAATGATGGAACCAGAGAACACTAATGCTAAGGAAATCACACTCAAAAATCTACCTCAAGCTAGATTTTATTTTTATTTTTTAAATATTTGTCTATGTATTTTAGAGAGTGAGAGACAGCATGCACGCAAGAGCACGGGGCGGGGGCAGAGACAATCTCAAGTAGACTCTGGGCTGAGCACAGAGCCCAACACAGGGCTTGATCTCAGGACTCTGACATCACCATCTAAGCCAAAATCAAGAGTTGGGCGCTCAACCAACTGAGCCACCCAGGCTTTCCTACTTCAAGATACACTTCAAAGGCAAAGAAATCAAGGGTCAGGATGATGAAATAAGTTGCCCAAGCTCACAGCAAATTAAAGGTAAAAAACACAGAGCACAGGTCTTCAAATTCCCAGGCTGTTGCTGTACCTAAAATTTTTCTGATTTCTCCTCAATCAGCAGTGGTTCAAGACAATTATCAGTGTGATCCAGATCATCTCCTTCCCGGCCTCAATACCCTGAATTTTTGAGATGTGAACACCACGCTGCCAAGCTCCAGGAGGCTCCTTCCTCAAGCCCTCTGGCCTCCCTGTTCCATCTTGCTAGAACACGTCTTCTGAGTAGCCACCCGACTTGTCTTTGCTCAAATGCTACCTTCTCAATGAGGCAAGCACCCCACTGTCCATGCATTTACACTGCTAACTTCCCATTGCCAGCACTCTCCATCCCTTCATCCTGCTTCATTTTCCCATGGGACCTTCTAACATTTCATTCATTCATTCACCCGTGCTGACAGTCATTAGACATTGCTCTTCATTAGAACATAGGCTTCACGAAGGAGGAGATTTTTATCTTTACTGGTATCTTCACAGGGAAGAGGGAAGTATCTAAAAAAATAGTAGTAGCTAACAACATGTGGGATTAAAGAATAAGGAATTTTAGAAACCATATGGAGTGTGTTTATACATGCATTACTCTTTTGTGGCTGTTACTATCAACTGTTAACCTGGAGAGTGTTAGTAATGATATGATAGAGCACTTACAATGGGTAAGGGAAATTCAGTACTTGGAATTGGTTAACGAGCAGAAGCACTACTCATAATGAAACAAAAAAGTTAATTAATTAAGTTAATTAATTCTTATCTGAATTAATGAGCAGTGTAAAACAACTTCATAAGAGAGATGGTCTTTAATTATTAAAGGCTCAGTATCTTTTAGCCTTAGAATATGACCCTAAAAAGGATGCCATTAATTCAATCACAAGAATGGTCAGCTGGCATTGCATATTCCAGAAAAAAAAAGACAGGTTTGAGAGCAACACAATACTCTCCTCGTGACCTCAATCAAAATGCAAACTTGAGGTCATAGAAGATACCAGGTGAAAGATTACAGGGCCCTCACATGCGTGAAAATAATTAACCATGCCCCAGTGATTACTGAACAAACAGGCTAAGTAATTTCATTTCCCTGGCACCAAATGCATCTAAGGACTGAATTTAGTTCTTATAGGTCAACTTTCCAAAAATAACTGCTTTGCTGTATTAACAAATGAAGAAAATACATTCCAATCATGAAAAAGCCTCTAATAATGGTCAAAGCACAAATTAAACTGCCTTTCTACTTTCCTACATGTACCATTTCTCATGACTGAGATCTCCAAATTCACATCTCAGAAACTCAGGTAATCCATGAATAAATTAATAAATAATTTAGGTTTGACTCCCTCTGTTGTTAATGGAATCTTCTAATAGCTGAAGTCTAGATAGATCTGATGCTCTCTTGTCTGTCCTTGCATTTGTAAGGTGATCCTCAAATGTTCTTGTGAAGATTAAGAATTTTCCAGAAATCCACAAAATTTCCAGAAAAACAGGCAGAGCTGAATTCTCAAATATAATTTGTTTTCATAAATTTTAATCAACTATGGAAAGAGCTGAATTTCTACTCATACAATGAGTAAGATTACTGGTTTTTCAGGGTCTTATTTAGAGAAACAAAAATAAAGTGCCATTTATAAAACATTTGCAGCTTTGACTATAATCAACTGTAATAATAAGATACCAGCTCAAAAAAATTCTTTTCATTTAAACCCCTTTTGTAATACTGCTTTTTAATAACCCTCATAATAGCCGAATTAAAGGACCCCAACAGAAATCATTCATCCCACATAAAACAAACATTGCCTTTTCTTCTTAGCTTTGTTTTACAAGCTACATTATTTCCAGATGACGCTTGAGGGGACTATGGTTTCAAGAATTAGATGCTTAAATAGACAGCTGCTTTCTATTTGCCATGTAAATCAAGGATATATCAAAGAAAATTCCAAATAGTAGACTTCTTTTCTTCCTATTCGGAACTACCAACTCAGGCAGAAAGGGAGATAGAGAAATCAATAAAAATTTGAGCAAATGGAAAATTAAAATTAGGATTTCTTAAATAAATAAAAGAAAATTTGGAGACTGTCAGGAAAAGGTATTTTCATATAAGCTCTGCACAGCAGCAGGTAAGAATTTTTTCAGTACAACAGGAAGGGGAAAACACTGTGATCACTAGTTTTTACAAATATATCACACAGAGCTACTGAATTTAATATGCATGGGTTTTCTGTACTCTTTAAACTTTGCTTAGAAAGTTAATTAATCATTGCCAGATTTCAATGCAAACGCATCCCATTTCCTTTTATAAGCCAGAGGAAAGAAAATAAGGGTTATTTAAGTATTTCTGATAATTTTTCTTAAAAAAAAATCCTTAAAAAGAATATTCTGCCATACTCCTTAAGAACAGATATAGGACAAATTTCCTCTTGAGGAATAAAGAAATGGGAATTATCTTTCCCTCAACAGAGGTGTGTTTTCTAAAAACAAAGAATTTTTTCTAAACAAGAAGGGAATCCTTCGACTAAATATTGTCCTTAGAATCCTAAGAACATTTCTGAAACTCGTAATTCAGAAGTGTACTTAAAGATTTTTTTTTTTAAATTTAGAAGTATACTTAAAGCCAATTATAATACAACCTAGAAAACCAGTCTGATTATGTTAAAGTCAGGTCCAGTTTATAATTAAAGTGGTGGTGGCAGAGGGGGGTTGTTCACTTGCTAGAAGCTTTATTTATTTGAATTTTAAAATCAACTGTGTAAGGAAGAAACTTCCTGGGATCTAATCAATGTGGGGCTTGAGACCTATATGAAATCAAAACAGTTGTTTCTTTTTTTTTTTAAGATTTTATTTATTTATCTGGCAGAGAGAGAGCACAAGCAGGGGATGCAGCAGAGGGAGAGGGAGAAGCAGGCTTTCTGCTGAGCTGGGAGCCTGATATGGTGCTCGATCCCAGGACTCTGGGATCATGACCTGAGCTGAAGGCAGGTGCTTAACTGACTGAGCCACCCCAGCGCCCCAAAGCAGTTGTTTCTTTTAGAGATGTTCACCAACCTTATTCAGAAGATTTGGTCTTTTTTTTTTTTTTTTTAAACACAGCAGTTTCTACATTATGAAAGTAACTACAAAGATCTTGATTCAAATTTCATGATCTTTCTTGAAGATCTGGTTGATCCTAGAGCTGGATTAGAGGAAATACCTGATGACTTAAAACATCTTGAAAGTCTCAAAGGAAAAATAAACCAACACAAAATCACCAACACTTGTGATTTTCTGTCTTTTGGTGACAGTCATCTTGGTGGTATAAACGTCACCGTGGCTGAAATTTGCACTTTTTGACCATGACATTGAGCATCTTTCAATGTGGTTACAGGTTACTTGTATTGTCTGCTTTGGAGAAATGCCTATTCTGTTCCGTTGCCCATTTTCTTTTTTAATTGCTCTCTTGCATCACAGTCCAACAGGGTACCCAGTTGGCTTTCAGGGAGATGATTCAGGGGTCCATGCACTGCCATATTGTTGGACCCTGGAGTCTCACACCAGATTTCCTGCATCCAGCCAGCACGTGATGAGAGACATGTGGAAGATAGCTCGGGGTGGTGGTGGCGTGGGGTGGTGGTGATGATGACATCACTTCTGCCTACATCCCACTGACTATAGCTGGTCTGATGCTCCCGCAACCACCAGACAAAAGCATGATGGAAAGTAGTGCTTAGCTGTGTAATTAGGCAGAGATGGGACTGGTGAGCAACCCAATCACTGGCTCACCCAAGGCCTCGTGGGACATCTGGCATTCAGGAGGATGGCTGACCGACTAGAAAAATGCCAGTGCAAGCCACTGCTTTGATCTTGGTGGCCACTCTGGTGTGGTTCACCTTAGGGGCTCTGGGACACACTCAGCCCTGGTATATTTCTAAGATCAGGGAGCATGCTGAAAAGTGAGGGCCTCCCTTTGGGGTTGAGATTCACCCTTTGGTGCCAAATAACAACTGAGGTGTCCCCAGACAGATTAAAGACGCCTCCTCATGTTGCTGCTCAACTATGAGTTTATGGTGGCTTCCGTTGTCTCCCCCTCTACTGATGACATAGCTCTCCTGAAGGAAGACTTCCCCATCACCAGAGGGCACGCACACATCTTCGTCTCCTGAGCTGGCTTCTGTTGTCCCAGAATCCCTCTCCCAAACATGAACTGCACAGCGTAACTGCAGTAGCTAATGCTTACTCAACACTTGCTATGCACCAAGGTTCCTCCCTGGACTTGTTCATTCATTTAATCCTGACAACAACCCTGGGTAGTAGGTTCTGCTGTCACTCCCATTTTACAGATGGGGCAATTGAGGCCAGGAGAGGCAAAATGATCTGCCCAAGGCCAGACAGCTATGTAAGATACATAAATTACAGAACCAGGTTACAAAACAGTCACCATTTTTTAAAAATTGGACTATCTGTCCTTTCTGTGTCTGAGCTATTAAGAATTCTTTACATATTATGAATACTAACTAGTCCTTTATTGGATATAAGATTTGTAAACATTTTCTCCCATTCTGTGGGCTGTCCTTTCACTTTCTTGATGGTGGCCTTTGAAGCTCAAGAGTTTTAAATTTTTTTTTTTTTTTAAAGATTTTATTTATTTATTTGACAGAGAGAGATCACAAGTAGACAGAGAGGCAGGCAGAGAGAGAGAGGAGGAAGCAAGCTCCCTGCTGAGCAGAGAGCCCGATGTGGGACTCAATCCCAGGACCCTGAGATCATGACCTGAGCCGAAGGCAGCGGCTTAACCCACTGAGCCACCCAGGCGCCCCAAGAGTTTTAAATTTTGATGAAGTCTAAGAGTTGTCTGTTTTTATTTTGTTACCAAAGATTTACTCCCATATTTTCTTCTAAGGATTGTACAGTCTCTGCTCTTACATTTAATGGCTATGGTCCATTCTGAGTTAATTTTTGTGTATGGTGTGAGCACCTATCACATGCCAGACATTGTGCTGGACACGAGAAACCCAAGGGCGATGACATGCTGTTTTCACCTCTATGCCTTATTCAAGAAGCATAACCCCAGACTGTTTTCCCACTTCAATCTCTCCTTTCAAAATACTACTTGGCTCAAAATGCAACTCCTTGCCATGAACACTGGGACAATTCCTTCCCTACTTCCCCCAAACTGTTCTCTCCCTTTTCCGAAAACCCCCAAGTCTGGTTACAGACCTCTTACAAAATTTGTCATACAGAACTGTATGTAGCCACTGAGAATCCCTGTGTATAGGTGCTAGGCCCTCTTTGTTTTTATCTCTAACACCATGCTAAAGTTATCCCCAAACAGAAGTTTTAGCAACATCCTGATTAATGCCCCCATCACTGGAATAAAGGCCCAAAAGTGATTCCTTCAAAAGTAACAACATCTAAAAGGAACGGTTTTAACAAAGGCAAATTTCATCGATTCCAACTCCTTGGATATGACAGCTCATTCCAGATAGCCATTCCCATGTTCTAGCAATGTTCAATGTTAAATGATAGAGGCTGTCTATTCCAGCCTCTATACCCCACAGGAACATCTCCAAGTGATAGTCTCACCCAGAACCAACACTGAAATACAAGAAGTATTATGTAGTACGTATGCGCATTTATGACTGTGTATGTAAAAGAAGTGTTTTAACACTAGCTCAGTAAAGGCACACACGTGTAAAACAAACAGCTGAAGATATTTTTCAAGATTACCTATCCATCAACTGTTTCAGTCAAATGAATTTAAGATTAAAGAGTACACCCTAACAAGGAGTCTTAAAAATATAACTGCCTAAAATACAAGGGAGGAAAACTGGAAAATCCCTGAATTCAAGTTTTCTTGTTATGTGCAATGAGTTCAGAATATCTTGTAATATATTTCTGAAGAAATAAATGTCTAAAAGCAAATATAAATGAGATAAAAGACTCTGAATAAGAGTTATTGGTTCAGGGTGGCTCAGTCAGTTAAGCATTTGACTCTTGACTTCAGCTCACGTCATGATCTCAGTGTTATGGGATCAAGCCCTGTGCTGGGCTCTGCAGTCAGCGGGGTGTCTGCATGGGATTCTCTCTCTTCCGCCGTCTCTCCACCACCATTTGCTTGAAGCCTGTGCATGAGCTCCCTCTTTCTCCAAAATAAATAAATAAATAAACCTTAAGAGTTATTGGTTCAAAAGGTTAGGTCAAATGGCATACTCCAGGGTTAGCAATATTTTAGGATTCCATGCCGAGGATAAGCCATCAAGACTTGATCAAAACAAATTTCAAACACATGGTGCTTGCTCTTTAGGAAGTTAGAATTTAAGATAGCGAAGTATTAGATCAAGTAGAGGTCGAACAACCTGTTTTATGTATACTGAACTAAAGGAAAGAATACTACAACTACCCTTTGAACAAGAAAGCAGCAATTTAAATATTTTTTTAAAGCCATCGCTATACTCACTGTGGGGCTCAAACCCATGACCTTGAGATCAAGTCACATGCTCCACCAACTGAGCTGGCCAGGTGCCCCAGAAAAGAAGCAGTTCTGACATAAAGATCATGCACAAATTAATGAGAAAATATAGAATTCAGTTTAAAAATTACACATGTCCCCTGCATGTGAGAAACTATCTTTTTTGACTAGGGAAACAACCAAACCACTCAAATTTAATGTCTTACAGATATAATTTAGATCTGAAACTCTGCAGTTTCGGATGCCTGAAAGAGTAGTGGAGGTGTGGACATGGAGCTTCATCCTCATCAATTAATTGGTTAATATTTAGCCTGCTTTTTTCAGCCCAAGACAGAACAGACTCATGCCTTCAAAGTATACTCAATCCTACCGAGAGAGAAGAATATCACAGACAAAAAACAAGCATAGGATATGAAGCAGCATATATTTACTTGTTCCTTCTGCATGTGTGTGCATGGATGTTTGTGCACGTCTGTGTGAGTGTGCTTGTGTGTCTGTGTGTGTAACAGATCATATATTCCACTGGTTCTGAGGTATTTTGGTCTCAAGACTCTTTTATATTCTTGGAAATCTCTGATGCTCTCAAAAAAACAATTTTTATGTCGATAATATGTATTGGTATTTATATTATGAATTAAAACTAAGAACAATTTAAAGCACGAGAATACACAAGAACATGTTCTGTGAGCTGCCAATGAAACGATCACTCACCATGAAGCCTCTGGACAACTCTACTGTTCAGTCACAGGTAAAGGAAAGTAAAAATGAGAACTTAGAGAACCACTGGAATGTGTGTGTGGACACATACACACAGACACATATACAGAAGTTAGTAACATGGGTGCCTGGGTGGCTCAGTGGTTAAGCTGCTGCCTTCGGCTCAGGTCATGATCCCAGGGTCCAGGGATCGAGTCCCGCATCGGGCTCTCTGCTCAGCGGGGAGCCTGCTTCCCTCTCTCTCTCTGCCTGCCTCTCTGTCTACTGTGAACTCTCTCTGTCAAATAAATAAATAAAATCTTAAAAAAAAAAAAAAGAAGTTAGTAATGTTATACTTGCTTAGCATTCAATGATAAACTCTTAGCTGCTATTTACATTCTAGCTGATTTTTCTGATTCTGTCTCCATCTTTTTGGTTGCATCTTTTTAGCTTATGTCCTTGCAATTACTGTTTAAAATTAGATGGCAGAGTCAGTCCTTTAGAAAGGTTCCCAGGTTGGTTGATGATCAAAGGACAATATAAGGGGCACCTGGGTGGCTCAGTGGGTTAAAACCTCTGCCTTCAGCTCAGGTCATGATCTCAGTGTCCTGGGATTGAGCCCTGCATCGGGCTCTCTGCTTGGCAAGGAGCCTGCTTCCTCCTCCCTCTCTCTGCCTGCCTCTCTGCCTACTTATGATATCTCTCTGTCAAATAAATAAGTAAAATCTTTAAAAAAAAAAAAAAAGGACATTATAATTTGGTTCCTTATGGTTCTACCTAGAATAAGACTTAGATTCCTCTTATCCTAAATACTTGCCAAGATGATTGTCAGAAATTAGGGGAAAAAAGCTTAGAGGACACTGTAACAATATTCGTAATTTAAAAACCACAGGTATAGGTTTAAAACACAATTACAGCTCATTTATTATTTTTGTTTTACTTTATATATTCAGGTCTGTCGTACATGACTCAAGTGGCTTAAAAAAAAAAAAAAATATGTGGAAAGATTCTCCTTTAGCAATTCTCCCCTGCTCTAGTCACTGAATTCACTTTTAGGAAACCCTAAAGACAGCAAAGTGCAGTCACGTGGCTGGATGGACTGCCCGTGCTTTCCCAGACGTCTTTACTGCCCCCGGAGAGAGGCTGCAGAAACAGCTCTCCCTCTCTGTGCTCAGCATTCTCTCTCCCAAAGAGGACTTGAGTGCAGTTTTTGTTTTATTTCCCCTTCAGCAGCCAGTCCCCTCATTATCTAGAACTTGGTGGAAGGCTTCAGGTCTCCCCTGAGCAGTCCCACCAAACAAGGCCGTACTGAAGGATGAACACTCATGCTTTTTTAACTTGCTATTTGTTTTCTCTGTTGTTACTCAACGGACTTGTGAATTACACAGTACAATGAGGATAAGTGTTTTCTTAATAAACTCAGAAAGCTCCAGGCAGACTGAGAGTACTCTGTGTATTACAGTGAGAAGAACACATGATTATTTTTGAGCACTTATTCAAACCCATCTGATCCCAGTGGGAAAGGACAGTCACGGCTTGGATAGAAGTGACCTCTTATGCTGTCAGGGACCCACTGCAGCATTTCGACCCTTTCCTTTCCATCTTTTACAAATATGTGGTCTACAGCATGAGTCCAGAACACAGAGTTTTATGTGGCTGTTGGCAGAGACGTTTAATTACGATTTCCAGGGAGGGGAAAAAAGGGAGAAACATTTTGTTTTCCCAGTTAATGACCAATTTCAAAGAGAATGACAGTGGGAACATGGCTTCAAATACACAGATCACTTACAGTGTTTTGCACTGTGGGAATGACAAGGGAACACGCTCAGTCATGATTAAAGAAAACACACAGCAGCACTGACTTCTCTCGTCCCCACATGGCTAAGTGGCAGGAAGGACCCCGCCGCCATCACCACTAACGAATCAGGGCGACCCACCCTCTGCAATGAACTCTGAGGAAAGGCGGCAAAATTCGAGTTCATTAGCCCATCTGGAGTCTGTTGCGATTCGTAAAGTCTCTCACACACAAATGTTAAAATAAGGACTGTCCAGATTCTACGTAGAATTTTCTGTGTATTTCTATGAACCAGATACTTTAAAAAATTCATTTTTACCTAGTGAAAATGTAATGCAAGAACAAATCAGCAACTTAAAAACTATCAGGTTCAATAGTAGAACTGGTGTGTCTGTTAGGGGCTTAACCTGTCCTTTCATTGCATAATCACTTTCATGACTGGCGGATACCATTAAATATGATCCATTTTCTCAAAGACATAGTGATTTTCTGGTCTCCCATTACAGGAGAATGCTGCTAGCACACCCTCAACACTAAATACATTCAACACATTTTTGTGGAAGAAATGACACAGGAGTGCTATGTAAGCACATGATAATTATATAAAAATAACAAAACATTCCTAGAGGAATTGAAGGGGTTTTTTTTCTTTTCATTTTTGGAGAGGGAAGGGTAGAGGGAGAGAGAATTTTAAGCAGGCTCCACCCACAGCACGGAGCCTGATGCACGGCTCGATTTCACAACACCGAGATCATGATCTGACCTGAAATCAAGAGTTGGATGCTTAACGGACTGAGCCACCCAGGCATCCCTGAATTCAAGTTCTTAATAAACGCAATCCCCACAGCCACTCAGAGGCCCCAACTGAGGTTTTCAAGGAATGATTAGGAAGAAATATTTTTCTTATAACAAGTTCCGGCTCGGATATTATGCTAATTTTTGGAAAAAGTTGAGAATATTCAGTTAGCAGGAAAATAATCAAAGATACTTTTTTTTTTTTTTTTGGTAAAAGAGAAGTCCTTTGGAATTACACACTTAATACCTTCATGGGAATGACAGGTCATCACATCACACGCATACACGAAAATAAATAAAAGGGAAGAAAAACAGCACGAGTTGGGCTGCGGCTGCACCCAGCCATCTCTGTTTATCAGCGACCGCTATCGGGACTGGAGGCCGTTCCCACAGTCTCGTATCAGCACAGCCATTTAGAAATGAAACAAACCACAGGAAACAGAACAAGTAGCCGGCTGTCTGGAATGCATCACCACTTCAAACTCCGAACTTAAAAATTCTCTCATGAAGTACTTAAGTATCAACCCACTGAGAGTTGTTGTCCTTGTTAGAACTCGATGGACTACTTCTGTGGTCTGTGACAAGATAATTTTTAGCATCCTCATCTGAGCCATGTTCCAAAATGTAAGGAAGGTCACGGACAGTGGCACTGCCTGAAGGGACTCCTAATATTCTCCTTCCTGTTATTCTAGACCACTCATGCCTGTGCCGCTCCCATTCCACTCTGCTGTCATTCTCTGAGGTGAGGTGGGAATAAGTTCTTTATCTGTCAAGTGGATGAAACCATGGCAACACACGAGTGCTGTCCCTGCTGACCGTGGCTCACAGGACCAGTGTGGCGCACTGAGCTGAGCGGAGCCACTGAAGAGTGTCTCTCCCTGGAACGGAGAACTGGGGCTTCAAGACTGGTCAGGTGGCTAACGATATGACACTCCCAGGGCGAGAGGAAGGCTGGAGTGGCTATTTTAGGTCCAAGTCAACACATAGGGAAATCTGGCCAATCGAGAATAATAGCTCAAGAGAAAAGCGGAAGCAAAGGAACCAGAGCCTAGAAACTGAAGAGCCTCAAAAAGACAGGATGTTATTGAATCCAAAAGCTTCTCAAGTTCAGGTTCTGGTTCTCTGTGAAATCCAGCCCCTGTACCCCCGCCCCTCGAGTTCAGTGACAAACCTCTGCATGTTTTCTGTGAAACCGCTCCTTTTGCTTCCATGGAACTAGTTTGAGTGGGTTTCTTGCCTGAGGTAACAAGGGTCCTAATTATTAACAGTCACTGGCTTAGGGTTGACTTTCTTTAACCACTTGTTAATAATCACTTAAAAGTTTTCCCATTGATGTGAGACAGCACTCCTTTATCTGCATATTAGAGGCACCAAGATCATAGTCAGACCTTGAGAACAGAGATCGTTACTTATGAGCCTTACAATGAAAGGAAAGCTTGTTACTGACAATGTAAGGTTAACTACTTACGTAATCTGGTAGAGGAACATCGTTGGCACTCAGTGACCCTCTCAAGGACTGTGTGGCTTGTTCCAGAACTTTGTTGTGTTTTTTAGACAGCAAGGAAAACAAACTGAAAGAAACAAAAAACAAAAAAAGAGAGAAATAAGTGTCTCCTTTTCTGGGTTTTATACGGTATTATAGTTCTGCAGAATGTCATATTCTAAAATACACATGTATGATTTTTTTTTCTTCATACCTGTGTTAACAGCAGGATCAATGATACCATCGATATAACAAAAAAATAAAGTGAGGAGAATGTTTAAATTACAGGGATTCAAAAGAATAAAAAAAAAAGTTTGACAGCTTAAAATACTACTGCAAACATAGGAGAATTTTCCAGTATCGAGGAAAGAATAGTGGACAGAGATTCAGACAGACTAAGGGGCACTGGGCTTCCTGAGTCACTCTGAGAGCAAGCTATGACGAGCCCCTTAGACGTGTACCTCAATTTCCTCATCCTTCAAAGAAGCGTATTGGATTAAATTATTTCTCTAGGATAAGAGAGTCAATCACTTTCTATCACCGCTTTATCTTTAAGATTTCCACTTCTGGTCATGATGGACTAACTGGCCCCAAATTAACCTTCCTGCTATTAATACCTTAAAAAATGGACAAAAGATATGAAATGACTTTTCAGCTGGTGTACAACATCTGCAGTGCAGGACTGGGATCCCTAGAAGAGAGTAACTGCCTAAAGAACGTTCCAGACTGGGACCCAGGGAGTGCACAGCAGCAGCATCGCGAGCTGAAAAGCCAGAGGGGTCAGGGCTCGGCGCTGTGTGGCAGGTGGAATCTGTAGGCAGATTATTCGACTGGGGAGAACTCCAAGAGGGAGGTCCAGAAACCTGCTCAAGAGTCTTCTCCACCTGAGGTTCAGTTTTGTTTTACCTTCCGAGGTTAAAAGTAAACCTTACACTTTCTGCTCACACCCACTGCCATGATGCACAGGTAGCTACTATGTACCAGCACTTTATTGTCTGTGATCCCAGAATTGTTAAAGATGGCAAGGCTATACACACACATGCATCTTTTTTATTTCACCCAATGTGTACTGTTCCGTACTTCACACTTTTTTCATTGAACAATATAGTCCTTGATCCATTCAGTAAATGTTGAGGGCCAGGAATGGACATATAAGCATATGGATATACTATAGTTTATTTATCTTTAGCCCATTATTAATCAATCATTGCAACGTTTCCAGTTTTTTTTTTTTAAAACAGCACTGTGATGAACACCCTTGTATATAATTTTTTAGCATATTGAAGTGAGACTATGTACAGGATAAATTCCTTGAAGTAAAATTGCCAAGTAAAAGCACAACAGAATAGGACAGTGAACTGCATTAGCCGTATACATTTCAAATATACAAATTATTTTGTAAATGATGAAAATAAAAGGCAAAAATTTGTTGGGGTTGTGTACAAAGCATATTGACATGGAAATGCATAAAGAAAAAAATTACTAAGGTTCTTTTAATTTGTTAGCAGCACATTTGAGGAAAAAAGGGAATTTCAGGAGCTTTTTTGAGGCCAAAGGAACTTTGATGGTCAGTTCTTGCACAGGGCGTGGCAAGTCTCAGAGGCATGAACTGATGCCCACATAAAAATGGAAAGCACTAAAAATGCTTGGAAGAAGTACGCTTCTTGGTATTAGTTAGAAGAAGGGGTGCAAGTGAAGACAGACAGCGGCCTTTGTTGAGTTTACAAAATACCAGCAACCTGGGGTTCTGTCTACGTCCCCACAGTGTCCCTTCAGAGGATAGCAAAGGTAATCCATGGTCTCTTCCATCAAAATTGAAGAGAATTCTTAAACAAGTTGTAGGAATCAAAGCAAAAAGGATCTGAAATTGTTTCCTCAGGAGAAGAAAGGCTAGTTTTGTTTATTTTCAAAGAGAATACTAACAATCCACTTTCCTTGTTAGAAGAAGACAAAACAAGGAAGTAAGACTCAGTTCTAACGTAAGCTCTTTCATTTGGGTATAACAGAAAATCTGACTGGTGAGGGCCGAAAATGTTGACTGGTCCACCTCAAGGAGCTGTAGCTACTGCTCCCAGCTGTTCCTAAGAAAGCTGGTGTGGGAACAGCTGATTTGAGGCCACTTCAAGTTTCCTATCACGAATGAGAAACAGCATTCACACTTGACTTCAAGCTGTTATTCTCCTACAACTTAAGAGGCTTTTCCCTCAGGTCTTAAATCTAAAGAGCTTTCACTATATATATA
Source organism: Mustela nigripes (assembly GCF_022355385.1). Lineage (NCBI taxonomy): Eukaryota > Metazoa > Chordata > Mammalia > Carnivora > Mustelidae > Mustela > Mustela nigripes. The sequence goes on from NC_081564.1 coordinate 66,916,170, forward strand.
TATATATATATATATATATTTTTTTTTTTTTTTAACATTCTAATTCTGGCTCGCATTTAACTTTTTTTTTTTTTTTTAAGATTTTATTTAGTTATTTGTCAGAGAGAGAGCACAAGCAGGCAGAGGGGCAGGCAGAGACAGAGGGAGAAGCAGGCTCCCGGCTGAGCAAGGAGCCCTATGCAGGACTTGATTCCAGGAACCTGAGATCATGGCCTGAGCCGAAGGCAGCGGCTTGACCCACTGAGCCACCCAGGCATCCCCGCATTTAACTTTTTAAGGCAAAAGGACCTAAATGTATATGAGATGTGGCTTGTAAATTGCTGGGAAAAGTAACTTCTGGTGAAAACTTTGCAATCAAACTACGAGCCCCCTTAGCTTACTGCCAGTTAGAGCGAATGGTAGAGATGTATGGTGTTTGCGTGTAAAGGGGTAATTCTGAGCAAAACTGGCTTTCAAGTGTACTATCCACTCAGGATATCGCTGCCAGAGTCCTTGTTTTTTAATCTTAGAAAAAGACTAGATTTTTCTTTTATACAAGTATGTTCACTACAAATTGGTTTAGCAATGAAAAACTGAAAATCAGAACGCTGATGAACAGCATGGGTTAATACTGCGGGCGAGTCCTGTAAGGAAACCTACAGAGCAATGGAAAGTTATCCGAGGCTCTGTGCCACAATAAGGATAAAACTCCAAAACAAGGGTATTTTACATGCAAGGATTCTAGTGGAAGAATGCCGCCAAAGTAGTATTATTTACATAGTGTATTAAAAATGCAAAAATGATATTACCGATCCTCTACAGATAAAACATGAAATAATAAACCATATGGAAATGATAAATACTATATTTAAGACAGCCATTCTTCACTGAGAAAGGGAAGGAAATGAGATCAGAGAGGAAAAAAATAAGGGATTTAGCTCTCTCTCTGAATCTTTCTCTCATTCTCTCTCTAAAATGTTGTTTTTGTTATGCTGGGTATACACATAGGGGATTGCTGTATTACTCTATCTCTTTGATATATGCCTGAAATATTATATACATTTTTAAAAAGTGGAATAAAAAGAATACACTAACCTGAAGAAAACAGAGCCCCTGCGAACAGCCAGCATTTCAGAACGGAGCACGAGGATAGACTCTGCATGGTTAGTCCTACATGAGATACGCTCAGAAAACCACCAGCTGCTTTTGGAAAGGGCTGCCGTTCGGGGCTCACAGGCAGCAGCAGGAGACGAGGCCCAAACAGAGATGGTTTAGGACGGACTGTGAAGGACCCATTAGGGCACACTGCAAGCCCTGGACTTGACTCAACATGGAGAAGCAGCTAAAGGAACATTAGTCTTACAAAATGACAAAAGCCCAAGGAGCTGAAATCTAAGGTGGTAAGAAAAAGAAAAAGCCTGTAATTCCGAAATCGGAGGACATGGTGGGTTTCCAGAGTGCGCTGAGGGAACACAGAGGAAGGCTCGGTGCCTGTCCCAGGAAATCTTCCCAAGGGGCTTGCTGGTGGGGACACGTACGGGGCAGGGAGAGTATGGAACTCAGAAAGGGAAATGGTGTGCCCAGGGGCTCAGAGAGGCTCAAGCGAAGGAGTCCCATGGCTGAATGATGTGAGTCCACGGGGTGAGGGCGGCGAGAGAGAAAGCACAGCAAGACAGCGACGCACCTGTTACAAAAACCATGTTACGAGGTTTGCATCTCCACCCAAGTCACTGAGGCAGGCAGTAAGTCAAACATTTACCAAGAACCTATGATGTGTGGGGCAATGTGCAAAATGCCCGGCAGACAGTGACAAGCAAGGGCAGCGCGGTCTTTGTCCTGCCCTCCTGGAGGGGTGGCTGGTTGGGGAGGACAAACGTACACAGAAGGTTCTACTGTCTGAGCAGGGAGGGCCGGTGGGATGCAGATGAGGCTGCCCAGCTGCCCCTGGAGACAGGAACAGGAAGGCACGGCTGGAGGGGACACCTGAGCTGGATCTGAAGGAACTGTCAGGAGTGAGCCGAGCCAGTGAGGCAAAGGTAGAGGTCATCTGTGCCGAGAAAGGAGCACAGGGAGGACAGAGATACTTGAGCACTGTCGGCGTAGGCAACAGGATGGCACATGCGTTCACCAAATGTTCCATGTGTGGCGGAGCACACCATCAATGCTGGGCCAGCAGTGGGGACAGTTTATGAGGTGTCTCTCATGTCTCGCTTAGATCTTGGACTTTATCCTGAAAGCCGAGGTTTTTGTTGTGGTGGTTGTTGTTTTTTTGTTTTGTTTTTTAAGATTTATTTATTTCTTTGAGAGAGAGAGCGGGAGGGGCAGAGGGAGACAATCTCCAGCAGACTCCCCGCTGAGTGCAGAGCCCATGAGATCATGACCTGAGCTGAAACCAAGAACCAGATGCTTGACTGAGCCACCCAGGTGCCCCTCGAAAGCCAGAGGTGTTTTATGACAGCAGGAGACACGAAAGCAAAGCTGCTGTGTCTGGTGTTCAGGCGGGGAGTGTGGGGCAAGAGATGGACAGAAAGCGATCAGTCCTTGTTCATGTGTGTCCTCGGTCTCTCCCCAGTGTGCTCTCATCCCATGGAGGTGATCCAGTTCCTGCCACAGAACCTCAGGGCTCTAGGAAGCCACATCTGAAAAATACAGGCCCAAGCAGTGAGGCACAAGCACATCACTGCTGCGTTTGTTTCAGAAAGATCCCTCCCCGCCTCAAGAAAAGGATGACAGGGAAACAACTGCTGAAGCAGAAAGATCCTTTAGGTAACGAACCTCATGGCTCAAAATAAGAGAGCAGGAGGTAACCGAGCTAAGGCAGTACGAGTCACTAGGAAGGCAGAGAGACAACAGAAACAGTGACAAAAGGGAGTCCCGGGTGACTCCAAAGTTCCCAACTGGGAAACAGCAGCTGGCTGAGAATGTGACCGAATGTGCGGGGAAGAGAAGAGCGTCAGAGAAGGCAAAGGGCCCAGGAAGCCCACGGCTGTGTCCCAGCAGCAGGAGCGACTAGGACACACATGCACGGCTCGCTGCTCATCAAACCATCAGGAGAGGCCAATGCTATCATTATCCATCCTGTGTTTGGTTTTTAGGGAGGATAATCAAAGCAGAGAGGAGTTAAGTACTTTGCTTAAGGCACAGGGCTACTAAGTGGTGAGGTCAGGAGTCAAGCTCAGGGGTAGGCCAAGTTCCAGAATCTGTGCTCTTAATGATTCTGCCACAAAAGCCAGAGATGCGCAGGAATATCCAGATGGTAAGAAATATCCAGCAGGCAGTTCAGAAATATGAAGCTGGTGCTCCGGGAGAGAGCAGAGAACTTGTGAGGGTTATGGGCATCAGCGGCCATCACACAAGTACACGTGACCACCCAAGGATACTGTGTCAAGTGAGAAAAAAAGAACAAGGTCAGGATTCCGGGAAACACCAAGACTAAAAAAGGGAAACAGCAGAGGGGCCTTAGAAAAATAGCAGTGGAAGAACAAAAAGTGGAAGACATTTTGGAAGCCGAGAGAATAGTCTCAAGGGGAGAGTGGTCATCCCTGTCAACAGGTAAAGAAGGATTAAAGAAAAAAAAAAAAAAAAGAAAGAAACAAAATCACTGGATTTGGCTCAAGGAAAGAAAACAATGATGACCTTACCAAAACCTTTCTTGGAGTGGAGGAGGAGGCTGAAGGGAACCCCCGTGGTTGAGAGAGAAGCCTGATGTGGGGAAGTGGGCAGTGGGGGGGCAAAGAGCTAGAGTAAGACCCTGAAGAGGAAGCAACACAGAAGTGTCACTTCCTAGGAGGTGGCAGGGGGGTTCCCTCCCAGAGAACTGCAGGCCTTCCCTACGACAGCCTTGCCCCCCTCACAACTTGTAGTCACCTTCCCTCATCATGGCGGTCCCCAGAGAGACAAGGAGCACCTCAACTCCACAGAAGAATGGGAAGTTAGGAAACTGAGGTACAGAGTTGACAGTGCATCTGAGGTTAAAGTTACACAGGGTAGTGAACTCAAAGTTCCTGACAAAGCCTAAAGAGCTATTTTTAAATGTCAAGATAGACAAAATATTATTAAAGTTAATAAGAGCAAAGCTGCAGACAGAAACCACATCTCCTTTAATGCCAAGCCTGAGACTTTCTCCGCTGCAGGCAGAAACTCCTTCTTCATGCAGGAAGCCTCCTTTCCCCTCCCTGCGCAGCTGAATGTACTCATCCCTCAAGGCCCAAGTGCTGCTGCCCATTCCATCCCGTCTGCGAAGGATCTGACTAACCTGGGCTCACCTTCCATGTGAACTACCCTAACTTCACGCCTCAACCAACACTTCCATATAGTCTCACACTGTGCTTACCTTGTTTTTGATCAGCTTTATAGAAATCATCAACATAGACTCCAATTATCCAATTTTAAGTATACAATTTGATGAGGTTTGAAAAACTGAAACATTCATGGGCCTCATCACCGTAACTGTGATGCAGAACGTTTCCATTCCCACGGGACGCTCCCTGTAGCCCTCTGCAGTCAATCCCCTGCTCCACCTCGGGCAACCGCCAACCACAGAGCTGTTCCCTGTCACTGCGGTTCTACCGTTTCTAGATTTCAGGTAAAAGGGATCATACCATGTGTACTCTTTTTGGGTCTGGTTTCTATCACTTTAGTGTTTCGCCCACGTTGTTTGGTGTATCTGGAATTCATTCCTTTTAACTGCCAAGTAGCTTTCCGTTGCATGAACAAACTTCAATTTGTTTACTTATTTATTAGTTGACGGACCCTTGGGTTGTCTCCCTTTCTGAGCCTTTAAGAATAAAGCTGCTATAAACATTCTTGCAAGTTTCTTTGTGAACAAATGTCTTCCATTTCTTTTGAATAAATATCACGATATTTGTTTAACCCTGTAAGAAGCGGCCCACCTGTCCTATATATTTGCTGGCACTTGCTAAGCCAGTCTTAGCGTTAACCCTTCCCGGGGGTGTGAAGATTTCGCTGTAGTTTTAGCTTGCGTTCCCCTAACCAACTTTCCTGGGCTCCTAGTTCTGTTTGCGGCAGTGCGTATTCAAACCTTGTGCCCATGTAAAACAATGGGCAGTTTCCTTCTTCTTCCTGAGTTTGTAAGAATTCTTTATAATATTCTAGATAAAAGTACTTTATCAGGTATTGTTTTGTAAATAATCTCCCCCAGACCGGCAGTGGGGTAGAGAGGTCTTTCTTTTCATTTTCTTATCGGTGCCCTTTGAAGCGCAAAATTTTAGAATCTGAGGGAGTCCAATTCATCAACTTTTAAAGAAAGATCTGTGTTTTTTGTGTCCTAAGAAACCTTTGCCTAACCCAAGATCCTAAAGATTTTCTCCCATGATTTGATGTATATGGTTTATAGTTTTAAGTCTCCTATGTAAGGTCTGTGCTCCATTTGGATGTAAAAGTCAAGGTTTATGTTCTCCCGCTGGTTTTTTGCATATGAATATTTCACTGTTCCAGTGCCATTAGTTGATAAGACTATTCCTTCCCCCTTAAATTACCTTGATGAGCTTGTCAAAACTTCACTGACCATATATGAATGGGTCTATTTCTGGACTCTATTTCATTCCACTGGTCTATAAATTTATTGCCTACCAATAATACCACACTGCCCTGATTGCATTAGTTATAATTTATAGTACATCTTGAAATCAGGTAGTGTGAGTTCTCCGTAAGTTTTCTTTGTCAAAACTGCTTTTGGGTATTCTAGGATTTTTGCATAGCCACATAAATTTTGGAATCAACTTGCCAATTTCTACCAAAGAACCTGGTGGGATTTTGATTAGGACTGTGTTAAATGTATAGATAAATTCTAGGATCTTAACAATACTGTCTCTGACCCATGAACATGGGATCACCTTATTTAAGTCTTTAATTTTTTAAAAAAATATTTTATTATTTGACAGAGACAGACACAGCGAGAAAGGGAATACAAGAAGGGGGAGTAGGAGAGGCTAAGCAGGAAGCCTGATACGGGGCTGGATCCCAGGACCCTGGGATCATGACCTGAGCCCAAGGCAGACGCTTAATGACTGAGCTACTCAGGTGCCCCTGAAGTCTTTAATTTTAAAAAAAATGTTTAATTAAAAAAATTTTATTACTGAAATACAGGTGACACACTGATATATTAATTTCAGGTGCGCAACATAGGGATTTGACTGGTCTTTTAAAATTTCTTTCAGCAATGTTTTAATTTTCAGTATACCCATTTTGCATGTATTTTAGTTATGGTTTTTCCCAAGTTCTTTCATATTTTTATGCTACCATAAACAGTATTGCTTTAAATTTTGATTTCTGATTGCCACATAAATATCAGAATACAATTACTGTTATATACTGACCTCTGTATCCTTTGACCTTGCTAAACTTATCTCTTTCAATTTTTTTGCAGATTAGGATTTTTTTTTTAACATATGACCATGTTTTATGTGAATAAAGCCAGCTTTAAGTGTTCTTTTCCGATCTGAATTTCCAAAATTTCTTTTTCTGTCACTGTACTGCCTAAGACTTTTAGTATAATGTTAAATAAATGTGAGAGTGGATATCCTTGCCATTTTCTTGACCCTAGGAAAGAATATATTCAGGACTTTAGCTATAAATTGTCCACAGATGCCCTTTATCATGTTGAGGGTTGAGGAAATCCCCTCTATTCCTTGTTAACTGATTTAAAAAAAAAATCAGGAATAGATGCTGATATTTTAAAAGTTTTTTATTATTATTTTATTATTATTATTATTATTATTATTTTAAAGCTCTTTCTGTACCTACTAAGATGGTCATATGGTTTTTTTCTTAAGTCTTTTAAATATAGTGTATTGGCTGATTGATCACGGAATGTTGAGGCAACTTCACCTTCCTAGGATGGATCCCACTAGTTATCCTTTTCTATTCCGAGGAGAAATAGTAAGAATGATGGTAGCTGTTACTTACTGAGAACATACTCTGACTCTATGCGGAGCACCTTACTTATCTTTCATAATTATTAACTAAATTAATATACAACAGGCTTAAGGGGGGTACTAATACTTTCATGACATTACACAAAGGAAACTAAGGCATTAGAGAGCTAAATTAACTTGCCAAGGATTATACTTCTCATGAAGGGAAGAGCTATAATTTACACCTTGGTAATCTGACTTTCAGTTCCACACTCATAACCGCCTTATTATCTCTCATCAGGAGATTTGTTTTACTGATTATGGTTGACGATTCTTTTCCTAACCTTCATGATTCACTCCTACTCCCCTCTTTTAAGAACAGAACTAACCACTCTCCTGAAAAAAAGTGACTTCATGACACAAGGCTGAGTCAGTTACAGTACCCCTGCCCTGGATCACAAAGATAGGTCACTGGACATATGCTCTAAGCTGCGCCAGATGGAAACTTTCCCTAAGATTTTTTCTACCTAGGAACAGTGACAAAGACTGCTTTCCCCTGGGTGAGAAGACTGCAGAGATGTGAATCTGGACGTGTCTATGGCCACGATTTAGCTTCATGGAGAAAACCCACACGCAAGGAGAGAGAATGAACTTATGCTGAAACAGTGAAAGGGAAAGACACAGAGAAGGAGGCAGAGGAACTACTCTGGGGGTGCTCACTCCTCCGTTCAGGTCTCTGGAACCTCACCTCTGGATCCCCTACATCTGCATTTCTTTTGTGAGCTATTCTCCACTGAGCATCTCTTAAGACAAACCTCCATCTTCACACATGCTGGGGTCTGATGTGGCTTACTCCTTCATCTGAACATATCTGTTCAAATGTCATCTCATCTGGTTTCTGACTCTTTAGACAAATACCCAATTTTTTATGGCCACGACATTACCGCCCCCCCCCCATATTTTACTGCATTAGAAAAACAAACATTTTCTCTCACTGAGCTAGAAATACAATCAACTTACACATCTAGTTTTCCTGGAGTAATCCTCCAGTATTTTTCATGTGTGTTCAAAACTAGTTGACAGCAAAGCTGAGAGGGGCTGCTGCCAGACCGGATTTGGGGTATAAGAGGAGAAGAGTCAAGGATATCATAAAAGTTTTTACCCTAAGCAAATGGAATGATGAGCACATCATTTACTGAAAAAGGAAAAACTTTATAGGGAATAGGTTCTAAGGAGATCACCAAAGGTTCCCTCTTGGATATGGTAAGTGTGAGATGCCTATTTGTTACCCAGGTGGGAGCTTCAGGTAGACATTCTGGCTCAGGAAAGGGATTCTAGTTTAAGATATGCATTTGGGAACTGAAACATGAAACGGGAATTTAAACCCATTGCAACAGAAAACTATTACAATGGGTTTAAACTATCAATAGTTGAGAAAACTCAGTACTGAATACAGAGAGAAAAAAGAGAGACCAAGAAAGGCTCAAAACCAAGCTAGCAGTGAAGGAAGACTAGATGCTACGTATTTATACTCTGGAACTCAGGCAAAGTTCAGGTAAATAGAAGTACCAGGTATTAAAAAGTGTGGTACAGATGAGGCCAGAGACAGTAAGAGAGACTGAAAATCTGTATTTAAAAAGTCAGACTTTCAGTTCCCCTCTCCTCCTCTGCTCAGCCCAATGAATGCCTTCCTTTTTGCTGCCAGAAAAAGAGAAGTGCTCACCCTTGAAAGGATGAAGCAGAAAGTGGGTTCCGACATATAAGGCACAACTAAGGAAGAGTGTGCTGTCCCAAAAGAGGGTGACTACGTAAGAGTCTAGAGATCAAACACCGAAACCTCTGCCTTCAGCAACAACCACCATTGCCCCGGCTACGTTTGTACATTCAGGGGAAAAATCAAGGATTATTCTCAGGAGAAACTGAGAAGTATAATAAAAATACTCCACAGATACAGACACGGGGGGAGGGGCTGGTCCTCAAGAAACCCAGCCCAGCTGGAACAGTGTTAAGGAAGCCACCAGGCAACAAAGTCCAAACCGAGCACACAGAACTTCTGGTCACTTCTTGAGTGCCTCACTTTTAGATATGAACTCGCCGAAGATCACCAGAGACAGCCACGAAAATGACAAGGAAGAAAGAAAAAAGGAACCCAGATGAAACCGAGATAATGCAGGGAGAAGCTGAGAACTCCCCAAATGTTACCATTACTAAACTAAAGGAGGGAAGTCAACACATCAGCTGTGAAACGAGGAGGAGGTGGTGTCAAAAGGAGTGTCAGACAACAAAAAAGAACTCTTGGAAAGTGTAAGTACCATAGCAGAAATGAAAACTTCAACGAAAGACCTGGAAAACAAATCTGAACTTTCCCAGAAAGTGGGGCAGAAAAGACAAAGAGATGGCAAGCAACAGAAAAATGACCAAGAAATGGTCCACAAAATTTAGCAGAGGATATTTTAAGACCACAAAGAATATGGAAGAAGGAAAAAGTGGACATTATTAAAGAATTATTTCAAGGAAACTTTTCAAAGCTGGAATATATGCCTTTCCCAAAAGAGCCCACCAAGAATCCAGAAAATAGGTTAAAAAAAAAAAAAAAGAAGAAGAAAAAAAGAAATCGCGCCCCCCCACCCCCACATGATAGCATATGACCGGAATTTTAAAACACTGAAGACAAAAGAAGGTCCTAGAAACCAAGAGAGAGAAAGAAGAGGGAGGGCCATACACAAGCTGTCAAGAATTGCTATGGCATTAGACATCTTGAAGGCTACAGAATAGTGAGTAGCGCCTTTCAAACGCAGAATGAAAATGACTCAAAGGGAGAATTTCAATACATTTTTTTTTAAAGATTTTATTTATTTATTTGACAGACAGAGATCACAAGTAGGCAGAGAGGCAGGCAGAGAGAAAGAGAGAGGAGGAAGCAGGCTCCCCGCCGAGCAGAGAGCCCAATGCGGGACTCGGTCCCAGGACCCTGAGATCATGACCTGAGCCAAAGGCAGAGGCTCAACCCACTGAGCCACCCAGGTGCCCCCCTGATACATTTTTATTCTAAAGGTTAAAATAAAGATATTTTCAGACAAATTTTCTAAGAAAGTAAATAGCATATACTATATGGACCTTCGGTGAATAGTATCTCGTTACAACAATATAAGCACCAGCCACTGATCTAACCGGAAAGTACGTTAGTATCTCGTTACAACAATATAAGCACCAGCCACTGATCTAACCGG